>NC_079190.1:515151779-515309279 GCF_029499605.1 Hyla sarda | reverse complement strand
CTTGGGTCTTCCAGCAGGACAATGACCCCAAACATACCTCAAAAAGCCCCAGAAATGGATGACAACAAAGCGCTGGAGAGTTCTGAAGTGTCAGCAATGAGTCCAGATCTAAATCCCATTGATCACCTGTGGAGAGATCTTATAATTACTGTTGGGAAAAGGCGCCGTCCAATAAGAGACCGGGAGCAGTTTGTAAAGGAAGAGTGGTCCAACATTCCGGCTGAGAGGTGTAAGAAGCTTATTGATGCTTATAGGAAGAGTGGTCCAACATTCCGGCTGAGAGGTGTAAGAAGCTTATTGATGCTTATAGGAAGAGTGGTCCAACATTCCGGCTGAGAGGTGTAAGAAGCTTATTGATGGTTATAGGAAGAGTGGTCCAACATTCCGGCTGAGAGGTGTAAGAAGCTTATTGATGCTTATAGGAAGAGTGGTCCAACATTCCGACTGAGAGATGTAAGAAGCTTATTGATGCTTATAGGAAGAGTGGTCCAACATTCCGGCTGAGAGGTGTAAGAAGCTTATTGATGCTTATAGAAAGAGTGGTCCAACATTCCGGCTGAGAGGTGTAAGAAGCTTATTGATGGTTCTAGGAAGACACTGATTTCACATATTTTTTCGAAAGGGTGCAACCAAATATTAAGTTAAGGTGCCAATAATTGTGTCCAGCCCATTTTTGGAGTTTGGTGACATTTTGTCCGATTTGCTTTTTTTCCTCCTTTTTTGGTTTAGTTCCAATACAAACAAAGGGAATAAACATGTGTATAGCAAAACCTGTGTTACTGCAATATATATATATACAGAGGAGAGGAGATATATATATATATATATACAGAGGAGATATATATATATATATATATATATACAGAGGAGAGGAGATCTATATATATATATACAGAGGAGAGGAGATCTATATATATATATATATATATATATATACAGAGGAGAGGAGATCTATATATATATATACAGAGGAGAGGAGATCTATATATATATATACACAAAGGGAATAAACATGTGTATAGCAAAACCTGTGTTACTGCAATATATATATATACAGAGGAGAGGAGATCTATATATATATATATATATATATATATATATATACAGAGGAGAGGAGATCTATATATATATATACAGAGGAGAGGAGATCTATATATATATACAGAGGAGAGGAGATCTATATATATATATACAGAGGAGAGGAGATATATATATACAGAGGAGAGGAGATCTATATATATATATACAGAGGAGAGGAGATATATATATACAGAGGAGAGGAGATCTATATATATATATATATATACAAAGGGAAAAAACCTGTGTTACTGCAATCCTTTCCTGTGAGAAATACTTCATCTTATAGAAAAATTTCTGGGGTGACAACATTTACGGCCATGACTGTAGGAGTATTGTGGATATCACTGTATATAAGAGTATTGTGGATATCACTGTATATAAGAGTATTGTGGATGTCACTGTATATAAGAGTATTGTGGATATCACTGTATATAGGAGTATTGTGGATAACACTGTATATAGGAGTATTGTGGATATCACTGTATATAAGAGTATTGTGGATGTCACTGTATATAAGAGTATTGTGGATATCACTGTATATAGGAGTATTGTGGATAACACTGTATATAGGAGTATTGTGGATATCACTGTATATAGGAGTATTGTGGATATCACTGTATATAGGAGTATTGTGGATATCACTGTATATAGGAGTATTGTGGATATCACTGTATATAGGAGTATTGTGGATATCACTGTATATAGGAGTATTGTGGATATCACTGTATATAGGAATATTGTGGATATCACTGTATATAGGAGTATTGTGGATATCACTGTATATAGGAGTATTGTGGATATCACTGTATATAGGAGTATTGTGGATATTACTGTATATAGGAGTATTGTGGATATCACTGTATATAGGAGTATTGTGGATATCACTGTATATAGGAGTATTGTGGATATCCCTGTATATAGGAGTATTGTGGATATCCCTGTATATAGGAGTATTGTGGATATCACTGTATATAGGAGTTTTGTGGATATCACTGTATATAGGAGCCTTGTGGATATCACTGTATATAAGAGTATTGTGGATATCACTGTATATAGGAGTTTTGTGGATATCACTGTATATAGGAGCCTTGTGGATATCACTGTATATAGGAGTATTGTGGATATCACTGTATATAAGAGTATTGTGGATATCACTGTATATAAGAGTATTGTGGATATCACTGTATATAAGAGTATTGTGGATATCACTGTATATAAGAGTATTGTGGATATCACTGTATATAGGAGTATTGTGGATATCCCTGTATATAGGAGCATTGTGGATATCACTGTATATAGGAGTATTGTGGATATCCCTGTATATAGGAGTATTGTGGATATCCCTGTATATAGGAGTATTGTGGATATCCCTGTATATAGGAGTATTGTGGATATCACTGTATATAGGAGTTTTGTGGATATCACTGTATATAGGAGCCTTGTGGATATCACTGTATATAGGAGTATTGTGGATATCCCTATATATAGGAGTATTGTGGATATCACTGTATATAGGAGTATTGTGGATATCACTGTATATAAGAGTATTGTGGATATCACTGTATATAGGAATATTGTTAATATCACTGTATATAGGAGCATTGTGGATATCACTGTATATTGGAGCATTGTGGATATCACTGTATATAAGAGTATTGTGGATATCACTGTATATAGGAATATTGTTAATATCACTGTATATAGGAGCATTGTGGATATCACTGTATATTGGAGCATTGTGGATATCACTGTATATAAGAGTATTGTGGATGTCACTGTATATAAGAGTATTGTGGATGTCACTGTATATAAGAGTATTGTGGATATCACTGTATATAAGAGTATTGTGGATATCACTGTATATAAGAGTATTGTGGATATCACTGTATATAGGAGTATTGTGGATAACACTGTATATAGGAGTATTGTGGATAACACTGTATATGGGGAATATTGTGGATAACACTGTATATAGGAGTATTGTGGATATCACTGTATATATGTGTATTGTGGATGTCACTGTATATAAGAGTATTGTGGATATCACTGTATATAAGAGTATTGTGGATATCACTGTATATATGTGTATTGTGGATGTCACTGTATATAAGAGTATTGTGGCTATCTCTGTATATGAAAGTATGAATGTCAATGGAAACAGGTGTCTTAAGTTTGGTTCCTCTCAGAACAGGCCTCGTCATGGTCCAAAGGAGTTTGGGGCACATGCAGAGGTTGTCTTTGGGAAATAGACATATGAGTGCTGCCAGCATTGCTGCAGAGGTTTTCTTTGGGAAATAGACATATGAGTGCTGCCAGCATTGCTGCAGAGGTTGTCTTTGGGAAATAGACATATGAGTGCTGCCAGCATTGCTGCAGAGGTTGTCTTTGGGAAATAGACATATGAGTGCTGCCAGCATTGCTGCAGAGGTTGAAGGGGTTTGTTGAAGACTAAGGTCATGGGATACCGGAACCATGTCCCGTGGTCCAGTGACACCAAGATAAACCTTTTTGGTTCAGACTGGGCCGCGGGGCAGTAGTCACACATGATAATGACCCCAAACCACTCCAAGACCACCACTGCCTTGTAAAGAAGCTGAGGGTAAAGGTGATGTCTCTAACGCTACTGACCATCTGGCTTAAAGGGGTACTCCGGTCGAAATTATTATTTTTTTTTATCACCTGGTGCCAAAAAGTTAAATAGATTTGTAAATTACTTTTGTTTCAAAACCTTAACCCTTTCAGTACTTATCCGCTGCTGTATGCTATACAGGAAGTTGTGTAGTTCTTTTCTGTCTGACCACAGTGCTCTCTGCTGACACCTCTGTCCTTGTCAGGAACTGTCCTGAGCAGGAGAGGTTTTCTATGGGGATATGCTTCTAATCTGGACAGTTCCTGACATGGACAGAGGTGTCAGCAGAGAGCACTGTGGTCAGACTGGAAAGAACTACACAACTTCCTCTGGATCATACAGCAGCTGGTAAGTACTGGAAGGATTAAGATTTTGAAATAGAGGTAATTTACAAATATGTTTAACTTTCTGGACCCAGTTGAGATATATATATATATATATATATATATAAATTTTTTCCCCCTAGATAACCCCTTTAAACACCTTTATACAGGCTGTGAGTGGTGTATCTATGTCAGATACTGTATATGGGGCGGGCGTGGCATTTATGGAGTGGATGTGGGATATATAGAAATATATATATATATAGTAGGCATGGCATGCTCATGTGGTGGGTGATATATATACATTTCCAGTTTTCTACATGATCCAAGACCTGACTGGCGCAGTGATTTCTGGAGTTGCTGTACTTTAATCCTGGGCAACCACATGCACAGAGGTCTATCCCCGGCGCTGTCTTATCTTCTGATTTATATATATATATATATTAGGCATGTTCATGTGGTGGGTGTGTTATATATAGTAGGCATAGCATATTATTAGAGGGGGTGTGATATATATATATATATATAAATATATAAATATATATATATATATATATATATATATATATATATATGTGGTGTGTGTTATATATAGTAGGTATAGTATAGTATTGGAGGGGGTGTGGTATATATATATATATATATATATATATATATATATATATATATGTGTGGTGTGTGTTATATATAGTAGGTATAGTATAGTATTGGAGGGGGTGTGGTATATATATGTGGTGTGTGTTATATATAGTAGGTATAGTATTGGAGGGGGAGGGGGTGTGGTATATATATGTGGTGTGTGTTATATATAGTAGGTATAGTATAGTATTGGAGGGGGTGTGGTATATATATGTGGTGTGTGTTATATATAGTAGGTATAGTATTGGAGGGGGAGGGGGTGTGGTATATATATGTGGTGTGTGTTATATATAGTAGGTATAGTATAGTATTGGAGGGGGTGTGGTATATATATATATATATATATATGTGGTGTGTGTTATATATAGTAGGCATAGTATAGTATTGGAGGGGGTGTGGTATATATATGTGGTGTGTGTTATATATAGTAGGTATAGTATAGTATTGGAGGGGGAGGGGGTGTGGTATATATATAGTGGTGTGTGTGTTATATATAGTAGGCATAGTATAGTATTGGAGGGGGTGTGGTATATATATATATATATATATATATATATGTGGTGTGTGTTATATATAGTAGGTATAGTATAGTATTGGAGGGGGTGTGGTATATATATAGTGGTGTGTGTGTTATATATAGTAGGCATAGTATAGTATTGGAGGGGGTGTGGTATATATATATATATATATATATATATATATATATGTGGTGTGTGTTATATATAGTAGGTATAGTATAGTATTGGAGGGGGTGTGGTATATATATGTGGTGTGTGTGTTATATATAGTAGGCATAGTATAGTATTGGAGGGGGAGGGGGTGTGGTATATATATATGTGGTGTGTGTTATATATAGTAGGTATAGTATAGTATTGGAAGGGGTGTGGTATATATATATGTGGTGTGTGTTATATATAGTAGGTATAGTATAGTATGGAGGGGTGTGGTATATATATATGTGGTGTGTGTTATATATAGTAGGTATAGTATAGTATTGGAGGGGGTGTGGTATATATATGTGGTGTGTGTTATATATAGTAGGTATAGTATAGTATTGGAGGGGGTGTGGTATATATATATGTGGTGTGTGTTATATATAGTAGGTATAGTATAGTATTGGAGGGGGTGTGGTATATATATATATATATATATATATATATATATATATATATATGTGGTGTGTGTTATATATAGTAGGTATAGTATAGTATTGGAGGGGGTGTGGTATATATATGTGGTGTGTGTTATATATAGTAGGTATAGTATAGTATTGGAAGGGGTGTGGTATATATATATGTGGTGTGTGTTATATATAGTAGGTATAGTATAGTATTGGAGGGGTGTGGTATATATATGTGGTGTGTGTTATATATAGTAGGTATAGTATAGTATTGGAGGGGGTGTGGTATATATATAGTGGTGTGTGTGTTATATATAGTAGGCATAGTATAGTATTGGAGGGGGTGTGGTATATATATATATATATATATATATATATATATGTGGTGTGTGTTATATATAGTAGGTATAGTATAGTATTGGAGGGGGTGTGGTATATATATGTGGTGTGTGTTATATATAGTAGGTATAGTATAGTATTGGAAGGGGTGTGGTATATATATATGTGGTGTGTGTTATATATAGTAGGTATAGTATAGTATGGAGGGGTGTGGTATATATATATGTGGTGTGTGTTATATATAGTAGGTATAGTATAGTATTGGAGGGGGTGTGGTATATATATGTGGTGTGTGTTATATATAGTAGGCATAGTATAGTATTGGAGGGGGTGTGGTATATATATATATATATATATATATATATATATGTGGTGTGTGTTATATATAGTAGGTATAGTATAGTATTGGAGGGGGTGTGGTATATATATGTGGTGTGTGTTATATATAGTAGGTATAGTATAGTATTGGAAGGGGTGTGGTATATATATATGTGGTGTGTGTTATATATAGTAGGTATAGTATAGTATGGAGGGGTGTGGTATATATATATGTGGTGTGTGTTATATATAGTAGGTATAGTATAGTATTGGAGGGGGTGTGGTATATATATGTGGTGTGTGTTATATATAGTAGGTATAGTATAGTATTGGAGGGGGTGTGGTATATATATGTGGTGTGTGTTATATATAGTAGGTATAGTATAGTATTGGAGGGGGTGTGGTATATATATGTGGTGTGTGTTATATATAGTAGGTATAGTATAGTATTGGAGGGGGAGGGGGTGTGGTATATATATAGTGGTGTGTGTTATATATAGTAGGTATAGTATAGTATTGGAGGGGGAGGGGGTGTGGTATATATATGTGGTGTGTGTTATATATAGTAGGTATAGTATAGTATTGGAGGGGGAGGGGGTGTGGTATATATATAGTGGTGTGTGTGTTATATATAGTAGGCATAGTATAGTATTGGAGGGGGAGGGGGTGTGGTATATATATGTGGTGTGTGTTATATATAGTAGGTATAGTATAGTATTGGAGGGGGAGGGGGTGTGGTATATATATAGTGGTGTGTGTGTTATATATAGTAGGCATAGTATAGTATTGGAGGGGGTGTGGTATATATATATATATATATATATGTGGTGTGTGTTATATATAGTAGGTATAGTATAGTATTGGAGGGGTGTGGTATATATATGTGGTGTGTGTTATATATAGTAGGTATAGTATAGTATAGTATTGGAAGGGGTGTGGTATATATATAGTGGTGTGTGTGTTATATATAGTAGGTATAGTATAGTATTGGAGGGGTGTGGTATATATATGTGGTGTGTGTTATATATAGTAGGTATAGTATAGTATTGGAGGGGGTGTGGTATATATATATGTGGTGTGTGTTATATATAGTAGGTATAGTATAGTATTGGAGGGGGAGGGGGTGTGGTTTTGCAGATGATGCCGGTTTCTATACCTGCAGGAAGCCATTGTTCAGACTATTGAGATTTTTGCTCCGTGTTGTAAGATGAGAATCCAGGAGTCTTGGGCTTCCTGTAGCAGATGATGTGACCTTGTGTGGAGCAGAGGCGTCTGTAATGGGAATCACATGGAAAATAGGTTGAATAATTCAGCACTCACCGCAATCATATCTGTGCGCTGCCAGACACATTATCACCGCCTGACAGTCAAAACATCCTCTAACCTCTCCCAGACGGTTCACAGCGCATGTCAGCGGAACGTCCGAACATGTGTATAATGGAGGAGAGCTGATCATCTATGGTCAGTCCAGGGCCTTGTCCTCAGGCATCATGGGAGATATAATCAGTGATTTATGATCCAGAAGAAAAGGAAATAAGACAAGAGTATAGCCAGGAACCATAGCAAGGCAGCGGATAGAACCATTCTGCAGGTGAGGTGGGTAGGTCATATGTAATATAGAAGCACCGTATCCTGCCAAACCAATACCAACTATTGTGTAAAGGGTCCCATCCACCCACTGCCAGGTGGTCCGGACAATTACCTACTGACAGATGATGTCGGTGGAGAGCAGGGTCAGCATGCTGGATTTTCTCCACCAGACCCATTTCAACCACATGAATATATGTAATGTGTAAGGCCGGGTTCACACAACAAACTTTCTGCTTTGTTGTTGAGTTGCTTGTTGTCTTTCTCTCGGAAAGATCTAAATTCTGCACAAAAACCAACATCCAACTTGCCAGCCAAAAACTTACGATGGAATCAATTCCGAGCTACTCGGAAAGTCTATCAGGTTAACCCGGCCTTACAAGTCACCTATAGATCTGGAATACACCCTTGAAGAATGTCTGAGCCAGTCATGAGGACAAGGGCAATCCACAAAGGGGCAGACAGGGAGTCCATCTAGAAAAAGTTGTGAAACTCCAAGATAACGTCCACAGAGATCTTGGCCCAAAGTTTAGCTGGAATACAGAATACGGTTTGAACTGAATACAAGACTAATACAATAATGTCCTTGATGTCCTCATTCCAATTGGGCCACCAGTAGAGGAGAATGAAGGACGCACGTTTATAAAGAATTAGCTCCTGTGAACACAGTAAATGGTGTAAAGTCACAAAGATCACCCTGAAGGAGGATTTACACTGGAAACCTTGGAAAGATACAACTGGATCAATGTGAATAATTCCAACCGGATGTGGAAGGATCTGGAGAGTGTGTAGAATCTTCTCCACTTGCCGATCAGTCAGGAGGAAGTCAACATGAAGAAGAAGAGTGCCCAGCATACTTGACATGGATTAAGTCTCTGAGCCGATTGGAGAAATTCCAGATTCTCATGATCTGTGAAGATGGTGACAGGAAAATTAGCACCTTCCAACAATCGTCGCCATTCCTGCAGGAAAAGCTTCACCGCCAGCAGATCCTGTTAACTAATAGAACAGTTTCCGTCAGTCGGTGAAAACTTCTATGAAAAGGAGCTAAACTGTGAATACTTATCTCCGATGGCTAAGACACAACCACCTCTAACTCCAATTGAGTAAACAATGGCATCCACATGGATGGGCAAGCGATATCTTTAGTCTGCCAGGAGGGCCAAAAACCAACCCAACATTGATGGTAATGCAGTGGAGAACCGCAGCCAGAACAACCAGCCCTATGTGCAGAGAGAAGGGTAGGTCTCTGCCATTAGCAAGGCATCTGATTGACTAGTGACCCTCCATGACCAGTGACTTGATTCAGTGCCACCTGTAAAGACTTGCCGCTTATACCAGGTGAGGTGAGTAACAGGTGTGTTCTGAAGTCACTCAGCTCAGAGGTACCTGTCACAATGTAGCATCAGTACACAATCAGGCAGTACTATCAGCTTGCTGGATAGAAACATTTCAGTGTGGCTCCATCTTAATGTCTCCTTCTAGATTGACATAGTTAGTTACATAGTTAGTATGGTTGAAAAAAGACATACGTCCATCAAGTCCAACCAGGGTGACCCAATAAAGAGATACAGATCAGAATGTAGTCAGTACACGAGCGCTCTGTGAATATATTGTCATAAAACTTGTTAACAATGAGTTCTCCTTCGTGTCTACTAAGCAGTGGCCATTTCTTGGTGTCTACTAAGCAGTGGCCATTTCTTGGTGTCTCCTATTGAGTGGCTTCTTTGTGGTATTTCCTAAGCAGTTGCTTCTTCTTGGTATTTCCTAAGCAGTGGCTTCTTCTTGGTGTCTCCTATTGAGTGGCTTCTTCGTGGTATTTCCTAAGCAGCGGCTTCTTCATGGTATTTCCTAAGCAGCAGCTTCTTCATGGTATTTCCTAAGCAGCGGCTTCTTCTTGGTGTCTCCTAAGCAGCGGCTTCTTCTTGGTGTCTCCTATTGTTCGTGGTATTTCCTAAGCAGCGGCTTCTTCTTGGTGTCTCCTGTGCAGTGGCTTCTTCTTGGTGTCTCCTATTCAGTGGTTTGTTCCTGGTATTTCCTAAGCAGTGGATTCTTCTTGGTATCTTCTTTGCAGTGGCTTCTTCTTGGTGTCTCCTAAGCAGTGGCTTCTTCTTGGTGTCTCCTGTGCAGTGGCTTCTTCTTGGTGTCTCCTGTGCAGTGGCTTCTCCTTGGTGTCTCCTATGCAGTGGCTTCTTCTTGGTGTCTCCTGTGCAGTGGCTTCTTCTTGGTGTCTCCTGTGCAGTGGCTTCTCCTTGGTGTCTCCTATGCAGTGGCTTCTTCTTGGTGTCTCCTATGCAGTGGCTTCTTCTTGGTATCTTCTTAGCAGTGGCTTCTTCTTGGTGTCTCCTATTCAGTGGCTTGTTCCTGGTATTTCCTAATCAGTGGATTCTTCTTGGTATCTTCTTAGCAGTGGCTTCTTCTTGGTGTCTCCTAAGCAGTGGCTTCTTCTTGGTGTCTCCTAAGCTGTGCCTTCTCCTTGGCCTCTCCTCCTGAGATGATACAATAAGGAGGAACTAGTCACAATGTAAGATCTGTCAGTGCACGGTCAGTACTATGTTCCTGTTGGCTTTAAATGCGTTAGTGGTGGCTTCTTCTCGGTGTCTCCTAAGTAGATGCAATACAGAAGAAACTGATCACAATGAGAAATCAGTTCACACGAAAAGAGCCGTGTGATCATTTTTGCATGAAACGCATAAGTGGTGGCTTCTTGGTCTTCTCAGAGGACCTACTGAGGAGAACTAGTCGCAATAAGACGATTTGATTACGTTGGCACAGAATACATGAGTGGTGACTTCCTTTTGTTGTCAGCTTCCAAGATGACCCAATAAAGAGAACGATGTTCTGGTCCCTGTTGTCCAGCCTACTGCAGGGTGTAATAATGGACCCCATTCTTCTTCATGAATGTGACCGTCCTATACATATAGAGAAGGTTATATATTGCACATGTGGAGGTAGTCAGGAGATACATCAGGAGTTCTCCCCATGTATACAGTGATGTGGGCGTATCGTCCTGCAGACTATAGAGCGCCGTCTCTCCTGTCCCGCAGGAGTTAACGCCTGAATATTCATCATTAGTCTAATTGTTCACAGGATTAGGCGCTTGATGCCGGACGCCGCTCGCGAATGCTTCCAGATGTTGTTACATCTCGGGATTATTGTCCATTAGGCGGTATGGAGGCATCCACACTAGGATTCTCCACCCACAATGCAACTGTCCAAGACGGGGGAAACTGCCAGACACCACTTCAGTCCCTAAGAGTCTCTTTTATGGAATGTGGATTATTGCAGATGGGGTCTAAACATAAAAATAAGGGAACACACAAAAAGTGTAACATTTCTTACAGAGAAACTCCATATCATATACCAGTGATTCCCAACCAGGGTGCCTCCAGCTGTTGCACAGCAACAACTTCCAGTATGCCTGGACAGCCTTTGGCTGTCCAGGCATGCTGGGAGTTGAAGTCTTGCAACAGCTGGAGGCACCCTGGTTGGAAAATACTGTAATATACTGATCTTGAACTTCGTCTTATCCTCCAGAGCTGCACTCACTATTCTGCTGTTACATCATGTCTTATCCTCCAGAACAGCTCTCATTATTCTGCTGTTACATCATGTCTTATTCTCCAGTCACCTCTAGAGCTGCACTCACTATTCTGCTATTACGTCATGTATTTCCTCCAGTCACCTCCAGAGCTGCACTCACTATTCTGCTGTAACATCATGTCTTATCCTCCAGTCACCTCCAGAGCTGCACTCACTATTCTGCTGTTACATCATGTCTTATTCTCCAGTCACCTCTAGAACTGCACTCACTATTCTGCTGTAACATCATGTCTTTTCCTCCAGTCACCTCCAGAGCTGCACTGACTATTCTGCTGTTGCATAATGTCTTATCCTTTAGAGCTGCACTCACTATTCTGCTGTTACATAATATTGTATCTTCCAGTCACCTCCAGAGCTGCAGTCCCTATTCTGCTGTTACATTATGTCTTATCCTTTAGAGCTGCAGTCACTATTCTGCTGTTACATCATGTCTTATCCTTCAGTCACCTCCAGAGCTGCAGTCACTATTCTGCTGTTACATAATATTGTATCTCCCGGTCACCCCCAGAGCTGCACTCACTATTCTGCTGTAAACTGTATCTCAGCTTTAGTTACATCTGGAGGCTCAGGATATGGCAATGTCTGTCTGGTTCCTGCTGTCAGATTCCAAGTGACAGCCAGAAGAGTTGTGATTGCTGCTCTGGATGTGACTGGAGTCAGTGTTTAGTACAGTATAGAATCTTTGGCTGTCACCGTCTTCTCACCTGTGTCTCCTCTTCTTCCCGGCAGATTCTGAACACAGCACCAGCTCAGATACCGAGGTCCTGGCGGAGAGGACATCCTGCTCCTATGAGACGTGTCCGGAATTGGCTCCTTCTCGAGTCCCTGACCCCCAACCTCTATCTGTGTCCTCCATGGACGAGATCCAAGTGGAGCTGCAATGTGCCGACCTGTGGAAGAGGTTCCATGACATTGGGACAGAGATGATCATCACCAAGGCCGGCAGGTGAGAGACAACCCTGACAACAGATGGGCAGACTCTATGTGAAGACTTCAGTGCTGTAGACTGGCTGAAAGCATATGATCCATCTGGTCCTGGTGATCTAGTGGGATAATACCAGTCCCTTATGATCTAGAGGTGTAATGTCTGGTCCCTGGTGATCTAGTGGGATAACACCAGTCCCTTATGATCTAGAGGCTTAATGTCTGGTCCCTGGAGATCTAGTGGGATAATACCAGTCCGTTATGATCTAGAGGTGTAATGTCCAGTCCCTGGTGATCTAGTGGGATAATTCCAGTCCCTTATGATCTAGAGGTGTAATGTTTGGTCCCTGGTGATCTAGTTGGATAATACCAGTCCCTTATGATCTAGAGGCTTAATGTCTGGTCCCTGGAGATCTAGTGGGATAATACCAGTCCCTTATGATCTAGAGGCTTAATGTCTGGTCCCTGGAGATCTAGTGGGATAATACCAGTCCCTTATGATCTAGAGGTGTAATGTCTGGTCCCTGGTGATCTAGTGGGATAATACCAGTCCCTTATGATCTAGAGGCATAATGTCTGGTTCCTGGTGATCTAGTGGGATAATACCAGTCCATCCTTGGGGATCTTTTGGTTCAATATCCCTTGATGCTCTGTGATCTCATGATGTGGTGTCTGTCCATTATTATCCAGTAGCGTCACCAGTAATCCAGTTGTATAGTGTCCATGTAATGTGGTCTCTATCCTTCATAATTCATGTTCTAGTATTGTTGTGTTATTAGTAATAATCACCCTTACGGATCCACTTATGCAAAATCTGTCTTTTACAATCTAGAGTTATAATTTCCTTTTTTGGTGATTCATTCATTTAGTATCCATGAATTGTATAATTGTGGTTTAATGTCCATGGCGTGTGATCCAGTGATCTAGTGGTTTAGTGTCAATGACTTGTGATCCAATTGTTTAGTGTCACTGACTTGTGATCCAGTGGTTTAGTGTCAGTGACTTGTGATCCAGTGATTTAGTGTCAATGACTTGTGATCCAGTGGTTTAGTGTCAATGACTTGTGATCCAGTGGTTTAGTGTCAATGACTTGTGATCCAGTGGTTTAGTGTCAATGACTTGTGATCCAGTGGTTTAGTGTCAATGACTTGTGATCCAGTGGTTTAGTGTCAATGACTTGTGATCCAGTGGTTTAGTGTCAATGACTTGTGATCCAGTGGTTTAGTGTCAATGACTTGTGATCCAGTGGTTTAGTGTCAATGACTTGTGATCCAGCTGTTTAGTGTCAGTGACTTGTGATCCAGTGATTTAGTGTCAATGACTTGTGATCCAGTGGTTTAGTGTCAATAACTTGTGATCCAGTGGTTTAGTGTCAATGACTTGTGATCCAGTGGTTTGGTGTCTGTGACTTGTGATCCAGTGGTTTAGTTTGAGAGGCTTGTAAGGTGAGAGGCTGTAACTTCCATCATAGGTTATAACCTCAACTATGAGAGACAGAATGAGAAAAAAAAATCCATAAAATCACATTGTCTGATTTTTAAAGAATTTAAATTATGGTGGAAAATAAGTATTTGGTCAATAAGAAAAGTTAATCTCAATACTTTGTTATATCCCCTTTGTTGGTAATGACAGAGGTCACATGTTTTCTGTCTTCACAAGGTTCTCACACACTGTTGCTGGTATTTTGGCCCATTCCTCCATGCAGATCTCCTCTAGAGCAGTGATGTTTTGGGGCTGTCACTGGGCAACATGGACTTTCAACTCCCTCCAAAGGTTTTCTATGAGGTTGAGATCTGTAGACTAGTTAGGCCACTCCAGGACCTTGAAATGCTTCTTACAAAGCCACTCCTTCATTGCCCAGGCGGTGTGTTTGGGATCATTGTCATGCTGAAAGACCCAGCCACGTTTCATCTTCAATGCCCTTGCTGATGGAAGGAGGTTTTCACTTAAAATCTCACAATACATAGCGCCATTCATTCTTTCCTTTACACGGATCAGTTGTCCTGGACCCTTAGCTGAAAAACAGCCCCAAAGCATGATGTTTCCACCCCCATGCCTCACAGTAGGTATGGTGTTCTTTGGAAGCATCTCAGCATTCTTTCTCCTCCAAACACAACGAGTTGAGTTTTTATCAAAAAGTTCTACTTTGGTTTCATCTGACGATATGACATTCTCACAATCCTCTTCTGGATCATCCAAATGCTCTCTAGCAAACTTCAGACAGGCCCGGACATGTACTGGCTTAAGCAGGGGGAAACGTTTGGCACTGCATGATTTGAGTCCCTGGCGGTGTAGGGTGTTACTGATGGTAGCCTTTGTTACTTTGGTCCCAGCTTTCTGCAGGTCATTCACTAGGTCCCCGTGTGGTTCTGGGATTTTTGCTCACCGTTCTTGTGATCATTTTGACACCACAGGGTGAGATCTTGCATGGAGCCCCAGATGGAGGGAGATTATCAGTGGTCTTGTATGCCTTCCATTTTCTAATAATTGCTCCCACAGTTGATTTCTTCACACCAAGCTGCTTGCCTATTGCAGATTCAGTCTTCCCAGCCTGGTGCAGGTCTACAATGTTGTTTCTGGTGTCCTTCGACAGCTCTTTGGTCTTGGCCATAGTGGAGTTTGTAGTGTGACTGTTTGAGGTTGTGGACAGGTGTCTTTTATACTGATAACAAGTTCAAACAGGATCCATTAATACAGGTAACGAGTGGAGGACAGAGGAGACTCTTAAAGAAGAAGTTAAAGGTCTGTGAGAGCCAGAAATCTTCTTGTTTGTAGGTGACCAAATATTTTCCACCATAATTTGCAATTAAATTCTTTAATAATCAGACAATGTGATTTTATGGATTTTTTCTCATTCTGTCTCTCATAGTTGAGGTTATAACCTATGATGATAATTACAGCCTCATCTTTATAAGGGGGAGAACTTGTACAATTGGTGGCTGACTAAATACTTTTTGTGCCCCACTGTATGATCCAGTGGTTTAGTGTCAATGACTTGTGACCCAGTGGTTTAGTGTCAATGACTTGTGACCCAGTGGTTTAGTGTCAATGACTTGTGATCCAGTGGTTTAGTGTCAATGACTTGTGACCCAGTGGTTTAGTGTCAATGACTTGTGACCCAGTGGTTTAGTGTCAATGACTTGTGACCCAGTGGTTTAGTGTCAATGACTTGTGATCCAGTGGTTTAGTGTCAATGACTTGTGACCCAGTGGTTTAGTGTCAATGACTTGTGATCCAGTGGTTTAGTGTCA
Source organism: Hyla sarda (assembly GCF_029499605.1). Taxonomy (NCBI): domain Eukaryota; kingdom Metazoa; phylum Chordata; class Amphibia; order Anura; family Hylidae; genus Hyla; species Hyla sarda. Next base: position 515,293,466 of record NC_079190.1, on the reverse strand, counting down.
ATGACTTGTGATCCAGTGGTTTAGTGTCAATGACTTGTGACCCAGTGGTTTAGTGTCAATGACTTGTGACCCAGTGGTTTAGTGTCAATGACTTGTGATCCAGTGGTTTAGTGTCAATGACTTGTGATCCAGTGGTTTAGTGTCAATGACTTGTGACCCAGTGGTTTAGTGTCAATGACTTGTGACCCAGTGGTTTAGTGTCAATGACTTGTGATCCAGTGGTTTAGTTTATATGAATTGTGATCCAGTTGTTACAAATAACTGCCTAGTTTATTTTAACCTCTTAATGACGCAGCGATTTTTAATTTTTTTTTGTTTTCATTTTTTCTTCCTCATCTTTTAAAATCCATAACTCTTCCAATTTTTCATCAATTTACCATCTATAGCGCTTATTATTTGCAGAACTTATTGTACTTTGTAATGACATCACTCATTTTACCACAAAATATATGGTGAAGAAAGAAAAAAAATGTGTGGGGGAAAATTGAAAAAAAACACCATTATGCTTTTATGCTTGGTAATAAGCACAAATTATCTTTATTCTGTAAGTCCATACGATTCCAACAATGTTTAAAATAAATAAATAAATGATTTCCACCAAATTTTTTTTTTTTTACTAAAAAGTTCAGACGTCTTGTCATGTATTTACTGAAGATGAAGACTGAACTTCTCTGGTTTTATATGGAGGAATCTGGGAGGAATTTTCCATTCATTCTGCATTCGCTATTAATAGAAATAGAAAACTCAGTCGTTCCACAAGGAATCGCTGCTCTGAGGATGAATTTTAGCTGGATCCATGTGGAGGAAGAAGCATCAATGTCTCCTCTGTGTGTGAGATTCCGTCCCATCTTATGGCTCCGTCTTTTCGTGCTATTATTCTCTTGTATCAGTCAGTTTTGCGCTCAAACTCTTCTTCTTATAGCTGGAAGCAGGAAGTCTTTAAAGGAGTACTCCGGTGCAGTAAAACATATACCCTATCATAAGGATAGAGAATAAGTTTAAAGGAGTACTCTGGTGGAAAACTTTTATTTTTAAATCAACTGGTGCCAGAAAGTTAAACAGATTTGTAAATTACTTCTATTAAAAAATCTTAATCCTTCCAGTACAGTGGTCCCTCAACATACGATGGTAATCTGTTCCAAATGAACCATCGTTTGTTGAAACCATCGCATGTTGAGGGATCCGTGCAATGTAAAGTATAGGAAGTTGTACTCACCTGTCCCCGCCGCTCCGGACCCATCACCGCTGCCCGGGATGTCGCCCTCCATCGCTGTCGCCGCGTCCCCGGGGTGTCCCCAACGCTCCGGACATCTCTGCTTCCCCGGAATCCTCGCTCTCCGTCGCCGTCATCACGTCACTACGCACGCACGCTGCTCCTATTGGATGACGGGACGGCGTGCGCACAACGTGATGACGACGAAGGAGAGCGCCGGCGATGGAGGGGATCATGAAGAGGACGGTCCGGAACCCCGAGGACAGGTAGGAGACCATCACCGGAGCACACAGGGCACCGTAAACGGCTATTCGGCGGCAGCTGAAGCAGTCTGCGCTGGAGGATAGCCGTTTATGCGATGGCCCCGACAATACAAAAGCATCGTATGTTGATGCTGCCTCTGAGGGTGATCGTATGCTGAAATTATCGTATGTCGGGACCATCGTAGGTCGGGGGGTCACTGTATTTATTAGCTGCTGAATACTACAGAGGAAATTCTTTTCTTTTTGGAACACAGAGCTCTCTGCTGACATCTCTGTCCATTTTAGGAACTGTCCAGAGTAGGAGAAAATCCCCACAGCAAGCATATGCTGTTCTGGACAGTTCCTAAAATGGACAGACGTGTCAGCAGAGAGCACTGTGCTCGTGAAGTCAGCAGAGAGCTCTATGTTCCAAAAAGAAAAGAATTTCCTCTGTAGTATTCAGCAGCTAATAAGCACTGGAAGGATTAAGATTTTTTAAGAAGTAACTTACAAATCTGTTTAACTTTCTGGCACCAGATGATTTAAAAAAAAAAAAAAAAAGTTTTCCACCGGAGTACCCCTTTAAGATCGTGGGGGTCCGACCACTGGGAGCCCCCACGATCTCCTGCACAGCACCCTGGCAGTCCGCAGGAAGCGAACGTGGCAACACCCTCACAAAGCAGCGGTCGACCCCCCCATGTATCTTTGTGGCAGAGCCGGAGATCCCCAAACGCTGTATCTCCAGCTCTGCCATAGAGATACATAGAGGAGGGGGTGTTGGCCGCCACTTCGTACACCCGTGGACTCCCCCCCAATCAAAAACGTATCCCTTATCCTTTGCAAAGGGGGATACGTTTTACTGCGCTGGAGGACTCCTTTAAGTTTCAACAGCTCTTATTTGGTCACACAGTCACAAAGGCTGATTCTGGTCTCCTTATTGGGTGCTAGAGCTGTCAATCAGACACTTAGCATAAAGGATCCGCCTCCTGGACACTTGCAATAGTGCTGCTGGGATGGTACAGAACTTCCCATATATATCAGTGATCTCCAAACTTTGTCTCCCCAGCTGTTGCAAAACTACAACTTCCAGCATGCTCGGACAGCCAACGGTTGTCCGGGCATGCTGAGAGTTGTAGTTTTGCAACAGCTGGAGGTCAACAGTTTGGAGACCACTGCTTTATATGGAACTGTCAGCAGTTCCGAGGGCTTAATAAATTTCCTTCCTGGTCCAATGTCATGTAGGGCAGGGAAAAGTGTGCCCTGTGCTTACCCAGAACCCCTTTCCCTGTCTACATGCCAAATTCACCATGGGGACAATTCCACAACTGGGCGCCGGTTCCTGGACTACATCAGGATAACACAAGAATACGGAAACATACTAAGGATAACCCCAAAGACAAACAGGTCTGAATATTGGTCAGGATACAAGTTCAGGTTACACAGACTCCAGGAGCTAATCCAGACTCCAGGCCAGGGGCAAAGCACCAAGCTATGGATCAGGATCCAACCATGGAGGGATCGCGAAGACAAACAGGTCTGAATATGGGTCAAAATTCTGTACAGATTAGGATTCACAGGTACTGAAACACACAGGACAGGTTCACATAACACATACTTGTATTCAGGGCTTCATACTCGTGCTTGTGGCTGCAACCGTTGGATACCTACCTGTGAGAATTACAATAACCTAAGCAGAGCGATCAGAGGTGTGCCATTAACCGCCTCCTGAGGGCACGCCTTTAATGGGCATACCTTGTAGGTGGATGAAATAATATAAGGGAGGGATGGGCTGGTTATGCAAAATGTTACATACGCCCCACCTTAGGGTACCGTGGGGGCGTTATATACTCATGTCCCCCTTCCCTAACTCCTGTAAACTCTGCCCAGAGGGGGAGGGGTGTTTAATACTTACACCCCACGCACAAATACAGCCTTAACAGGCTTAAAAGGGCCCTAAGACATCTTATCCCCTATCCAAAGCATAGGGGATAAGATGTCTGACTGCGGGGGGACCCCCGCAATCTTGCATTCGGCACCCACCTCTTTGAGCTGCACGCCAACTGCTGGGTGCCAACCACGGGCCCGGAGTATTGTGATGTCACGACTCCGCCCCCGTGTGACATCACCGCCCGCCCCCCCCGCTATGCAAGTCTATGGGAGGGGGCGTGACGCCACCTCCCATAGACTTGCATAGCGGGGGTGACGTCACACGGGGATGGAGTCTGACGTCAGGATACTCCGGCCCCATGTTCGGCACCGGGCTGTTTGGGAGCTGGCAGCGTGGCATGCAGCTCAAAGAGGTGGGTGCCGAATGCAAGATTGCGGGAGTCCCCAGTGGCAGGACTGGAGTACCCCTTTAAGACATGTACTCAGGGCTTCATACTTGTGCTTGTGGCTGCCACCGTTGCATACCTACCAGTGAGAATTACAATAACCTTAGCAAAGCGGTTAGAGGTGTGCCATTAACCGCCTCCTAAGGATATGCCTTTAGTGGGCAAAAATCAACCTGATAGGATAAATGACAATGATAATAATAAATTAATACCTCACACACTAGACACCTGACATACCCTATACTGGGCTATAACTCGTGAAACAGAATTGCAGCTATCAATTAGTCACCAGGTAGTACTGAGCAGCTGTGTTAATCACGACCACACTGACATAAAACGAACCAGACCCGCTTCTGTACATATTAACCAACTTACCTTTGTTAACATGGCAAGGGGGAAACTGTTAAATGATTGCCAGGCATGGACATAGTGCTATCCCTGCTATTTCCAGCCAAAAATATCTTGTTAAACCAATGATAAAACCTGAAGACATGACAGACCTTTAAAGATGACGACCTTGAAATGCAAGTTCACCTGTAGATTAATCAAGACTCCGTGTAACAGCTTATCTGAGGCTGAGACCTGACTAAACACAGTCAGTCATACCCTTAGCTGTGAGACCTGAAGAAGTGTCAATAATACCTAGGTAGTGAATCCCCCTGCAGACGTGGCCGGTACTACGAATATATGCGCACCTAATATTGAAACGTTAAGCTTTGAAGCAACGTGTCAGTAAGAATAAACTGTGTAGTGCCTCCTCCTGCAGATGTGGCAAGCATAACAGATGAACAATCACCTATGTGTCGTAACATTATTGCTCTGAAGGCGTGTCAGTAACAATAACCTGCGTGGTGTATCCCCTACTGATGTGCCAGGCATTACGGGAAAACAACCACCTATGTGTAGTAAAGTTAATGCTCTAACAACCATGTAAGTGTTGTGATGTTATTGCTCTGAAAGACGTGTCAGTAATAATAACCTGCGTGGTGCCTCCCCCTGCAGACGTGGCAGGCATAGCGGGTAAACAACCACCTATGTGTCGTAATGTTATTGCTCTGAAGACATGCCAGTAACAATAACCTGCGTGGTGCCTCCCCCAGCAGACTTAGCAGGCAAAAACAGGTAAACAATCACCTATGTGTCGTAATGTTATTGCGCTGAAGACGTGTCAGTAACAATAACCTGGGTGGTGCCTCCCCCTGCAGACGTGGCAGGCATAGCGGGTAAACAACCACCTATGTGTCGTAATGTTATTGCTCTGAAGACGTGTCAGTAACAATAACCTGTGTGGTGCCTCCCCCCTGCAGACATGGCAGGCATAACGGGTAGACATCCACCTATGTGTCGTAATGTTATTGTAGTGTGTTAATGTGATAGTAGTCATGCCGTGTGCGCTCTATAATGCTTAAAGCATGGTAAGAAACACTATGGAAAGATACTATGTACACCTGCCCCATATTTAATGCTGTAATGTACGTGGAGTAAACTAGACAATAGTTGGGCAATTTCCAGCTCTGCCATAGCGCTGTATTGAGGGGGCGTGTCGGCCGCCGCTTTGTGCGGTGGTTCGACACCCGCTATCTGGCTAGCAAGCTGGGGCCCCGTACAGGAGATCGTGGGGGACCCCAGCGGTCGGACCCCCCCGCGATCTGAAATGTATCCCCTATCCACGTGCGTAAATATCCAAGCTTTTAAGATATAAGGTTAGCTAAACCGCACGGTCGATAGCGTATGCGTAAAAAAAAGTCCAAAATTGTGCTTTTTTGGTCATTTCATATACCATAAAGATATTAATAAAAAGCAATCAAAAGTTCCATCAAAACAAAAATAGTACCAATAAAAACTGCAGATCACGGCACAAAAAATGAGCCCTCATATAGCCCAGTATGTGGAAAAATAAAAACGTTTTATAGGGGTCAGAAGAAAAATTTTGGTTTGGTTATGTTTTTAAAGGGGTACTCTGGTGAAAACTTTTTTTCTTTTAAATCAACTGGTGGTAGAAAGTTAAACATATTTGTAAATTACTTCTATTAAAAAATCTTAATCCTTCCTGTACTTTTTAGCTGCTGAATACTACAGAGGAAATTCTTTTCTTTTTGGAATGCTCTCTGATGACATCACGACCACAGTTCTCTCTGCTGACATTATTATAATAATAATAACAACAACACTTTATTTATTGTTGTCGTTAGTGGGATTTGAACCCAAGTCCCCAGCATTGCAAGGCAGCAGTGCTAACCACTGAGCCACCATGCTGCCCTTAGCATACATCTGCTATGCATGGTTTCCTAAAATGGACAGAGATGTCAGCAGAGAGCACTGTGGTCGTGATGTCATCAGTGTTCCAAAAAGAAAGGAATTTTCTCTGTAGCATTCAGCAGCTAATAAGTACTGGAAGGATTAAGATTTTTTAATAGAAGTAATTTACAAATATGTTTAACTTTCTGCCACCAGTTGATTTAAAAGAAAAAAGGTTTTCACCGGAGTACCCCTTTAACCCCTTAAGGACCGGAGGTTTTTCCGTTTTTGCATTTTCGTTTTTTGCTCCTTGCCTTTAAAAAATCATAACTCTTTCAAATTTACACCTAAAAATCCATATGATGGCTTATTTTTTGCGCCACCAATTCTACTTTGTAATGAAGTCAGTCATTTTGCCCAAAAATCTATGGTGAAGCGGGAAAAAAAATCATTGTGTGACAAAATTGAAAAAAAAACGCTGTTTTGTAACTTTTGGGGGCTTCCGTTTCTACGTAGTACATTTTTCGGTAAAAATGACACCTGATATGTATTCTGTAGGTCCATACGATTAAAATGATACCCTACTTATATAGGTTTGATTTTGTCGGACTTCTGGAAAAAATCATAACTACTTGCAGGAAAATTAATACGTTTAAAATTGTCATCTTCTGACCCCTATAACTTTTTTATTTTTCTGTGTATGGGGCGGTATGAGGGCTCATTTTTTGCGCCGTGATCTGAAGTTTTTAACTGTACCATTTTTGCATTGATAGGACTTATTGATCACTTTTTATTCATTTTTAAATGATATAAAAAGTGACCAAAAATGCACTATTTTGGACTTTGGAATTTTTTTGCGCGCACGCCATTGACCGAGCGGTTTAATTAATGATATATTTTTATAATTCGGACATTTCCGCACGCGGTGATACCACATATGTTTATTTTAATTTTTATTTACACTGTGTTTTTTTTTTTATTGGAAAAGGGGGGTGATTCAAACTTTTAATAGGGGAGGAGTTAAATGATCTTTATTCACTTTTTTTTTTTCACTTTTTTTGTGCAGTGTTATAGGTCCCATAGGGACCTATAACACTGCACACACTGATCTTCTATGTTGATCACTGGTTTCTCATAAGAAACCAGTGATTAACGATTCTGCCGGATGACTGCTCATGCCTGGATCTCAGGCACTGAGCAGTCATTCGGCGATCGGACAGCGAGGAGGCAGGAAGGGGCCCTCCCGCTGTCCTGTCAGCTGTTCGGGATGCTGCGATTAGCCGCGGCTATCCCGAACAGCCCGACTGAGCTAGCCGGGAACTTTCACTTTCACTTTTAGCCGCGCGGCTCAGCTTTGAGCGCGCGGCTAAAGGGTTAATAGCGCGCGGCGCCGCGATCGGCGCTGCGCGCTATTAGAGGCGGGTCCCGGCTTCACTATGACGCCGGGCCCGCCATGATATGACGCGGGGTTACTGTGTAACCCCGCGTTATATCAGAAGAGCAGGACCAAGGACGTACCGGTACGTCCTTGGTCCTTAAGGGGTTAAAGTAGTAAAATAAAATCTACATAAATTAGGTATCCTTGTAACCATATGGACCTACAGAATAAAGATAAGGGGTAATTTTACCCCACAAATATGCTTTTTTTTGTTTTGCCACAGATTATGTTATAAAATAAGTGATGTCATTACAAAGTACAATTGGTTACGCAAAAAATAAGTCCTTATATGGGTCTGTAGGTGCAAAATTGAAAGCGTTATGATTTTTAGAAGGGGAGGAGGAAAAAAACGAAAGTGCAAAAATGAAAATTGGCCTCATCCTTAAAGGGGTACTCCGCTGCTCAGTGTTTGGAACAAACTGTTATGAACGCTGGAGCTGGCAGCTCGTGATGTCATGCCCCGCCCCCTCAATGCAAGTCTATGGGAGGGGGCATGATGGCTGTCACGCCCCCTCCCATAGACTTGCATTGAGGGGGCAGGACGTGATGCCATGAGGGGGGGGGGGGGCTATGACATCACGAGCTGCCGGCTCCAGCTTTCGGAACAGTTTGTTCCAAACACTGAGCAGCGGAGTACCCCTTTAAGAGGTTAAAACAGTATGGCAAAATCATGATGTGAATGTAGCCTAAAAGCTAAACAAAGGGATCAGAACTACAAAGGCCATGGTTACAGCCAGGAATGATACTAAGGGAGTAAATGGAGAGTAATTCACGCTGAAAAATTTACGGGCTGAATTTTTTTTTTCCGCGCGAAATTCGCAGGAAATTCACGCGCAGAAATCAATTGAAGTCAATGGTAAGAAAAAATTCCGCCCGACATCGTTTTCACGTGGAATTCGCGAGCAATTTGCGTGGAATTTGCGTGGAAATGGCTGAAAAACCCTTCACTTCTTTCTCCCCCATGTCCACGCGCAATTACGCGTGCAATTCCGTGCGGACATGGGGGAGAAAGAAGTGAAGGGTTTTTCAGCCATTTCTGCACAAATTGCGCGCAAATTCCGTGCAAATTGCCCGCGAATTCCGCGCAAAAAAGATGTCGGGAGGAATTTTTTTTTACCAATGACTTCAATTGATTTCTGCTAGCGGATTCCGCTTGAAGAATGGAACGGAATTCAGCATCGGAATTATGCTAGCAAATTTTCCGCAGTGTGAACAGGACAGCAGAAATAACATTAAAGTCAGTGGGCAGAGGAGATGTGCATTAATTTGGAGAGGAGAATTCAAGAGGAATTACTCGAGTAAATTCTTCTTGAATTACTCCGTGTGAACGCGCCCTAAAACAGAACAAAACGGAGACAGAAGGCTGAGGAGGAATGAAATACCCCTCCTCAGCTGCCGACTGGTCCGGGCCTGTAACTCTTACCTGACCATAGACCAACATGCACTGCCTGGCCAGGTGTGATCATCACATTCACTCTAAAATAACATTTATAGTTGAATTGTGCCCTTGAATGGACGAGTCCCATCATATACTTCTACTCCAGAGCTGCATTCATAACTCTGCTGACTGCATTCTGCTGACAGGCACGCCCCGAAGAATCCTGCAACAGTAGATATACACAGTTTTCTTTGTATAAACCCAACGCGATGCAGAAGGGAGTTTCTTTGCACGGCCGCGATCCAGCAGACGCAGCTGGCGGATGTCAAGTCCCAAAGCTTGAGAACTGAGCGGAGACTTTTACAACTTTTTGTTTTTACAGTTTCCTAGTGGTGGCTGCAGTTGTAGGGTAATCTATAAAGGGAGTCCCCCCTTTCCATAGTAAAGTGCTGGGAGGTGATAATCTGTACGTCTGGAAGAAAACACCAATTAGTCCAATCTCCGGGGGGCCGGCAGCCTACGAGGACCGTCTAGGTCAAAGTTCATGGAAAAGCAAGAAATAAAAGCATGTTTGTGTAACCACATTAACCTTCCCTGGATACGATGTGTGTATCCCAGAGATCAGACCCAGAGGCTCCGGAATGTTCCCTGGCGGGAGGGACGGTGGATGTGCAAACCCCATGGATTCAGGCTCAGACATTTACGAGAATTTTCCATGTTACCCAGTATGGCCCGAGAAGGACACAGAAGGAAAAAGCTTCTGGAAACATGTAATTTGTCCATCGCTTGGTTTGGTGCACATTCTGTGGGCTGGATATATGGAGATATTACGATGTGTGAAAGTATAGAAGAACGATTTCTTTCTCACCCCCTTCCCTACGCGGCCATGCTTTGACTTTTTTTGTGGAAACAACTAGTCCTGGTTCTGTGTAGAAATCCATGAGTGGTGCCAGGACCCAGGACTTATGAGCAGACACTCTTCATGGCCCATGGTCAGAACAGACTAAATCTTTACGTCAATGCTTGTGATGGTCTCATCCCTCTAATTTGGTAGGGGGGGGGGGGACGACGACAACCAGATGGAACAATTTCACGTATTGCCCCATGACTCTGGTAAGGGGCCATGGTACTCAGCTGGCCCCAAGACAAAAGTGCCTCTAGCTCTGGCCCTGTTGGTAATTCCCAGGAATAGAGTTCTCCCATCTCGAAACTTTGGACAAAATCAAGCGTAAAAGGTCTCAAAATGCTCCTGGAAGGGTATATCAAAGAGATGGGGTAACAGTGATGGGGCCAGTATGAGATGCTGATGTTTTAGTAATGAAGATCCTAAATAGAGATCCTGCTATATTAACTCATATTTTCCTAATAAGCTATATAAAAATTGAACGGTGGAGTGATGAGGGGTAGGTTTCACCTCTCTACCATTAAGCTTGGTATACTTTTGGCTTTGAGGCACCAAAATAGATGCCTGAGGCTTTTGCTCGTGAATAGTCATTTGGCTTCATAAGGAGAATGAAGATATTGGAGAGCATGATAGTTCTTCAGGATCGTTGTCCCTCCACCTCTGCTGACCTCTTACGAGAGGAGGACAATTGTAGAAAGTCCAAATTCATGGCTTCCCAGACACTTCAGGAGACGGTTGTTGTAGTTTTCCAGATCTCTTCATATAAGAGCTCGGTTTACTTAAAGAAAATGTTGGAAGAACTTGGGAAATGTCTACCTCCTCTTTGAGAAGACCTCTACTCTGTCTGCCATACATTATGCATAGTGGCCATTTTCTTTAAGAACACTCAGGTGGTCTCCTAAATGATCTTTAAATGTATATTCTGCTCAGGGGGATAAAAGGGTTCAATGTCCACCGATCTTTTGTCTGAATCTTTATTCCACGGGAATCCTCATCCTCAGCTTTAACCTTTCTGTCTTTCTGTTGCTTGCAGGCGAATGTTCCCAGCGATGAGAGTGAAGATCTCAGGTTTGGATCCTCATCAACAATACTACATTGCGATGGACATCGTGCCCGTGGACAACAAGAGATACAGGTGAGAAGATACAATAGGATATATGTAGACATGTACCTTAGGGTTTGTCACTTAGCAATCTTAGATTGATCCCTTCATCTTCCTCACATACTCTTTTACTGATCCTTCTAAAGCCTCATCTGGTGCCCTATCCTGGTGCTTACTTATAAGTGATACGGAGGCAGTAGTTGCACCTGGACCCTAGTGTCTGGGAGGTCTGAGGGGGTCCAGGTCCATCACATAATGCAGCATCAGTGACAGAATTGGAATCAGGACTCTGGAGCCTTAAGTGACAATTCTTTTGTGTCTTCTTATGAGGAGGTCCTCTGTTGCACCCCAGTCCTATTTGTCTCCTCTAGATCTCTTTTTTCACCCTCCAGACAGGTCTGTCCTCTCCAGACTTCTGTAGCCTCTCCAGACTCTTCTGTATTGCTAAATCCATCTTTCCCCCTCCAGACTCCTCTATTGTTCTCCAGACTCCTCTGTCGTCCTCCTTCAGACCCCTCTGTTTCCATCTAAAACCTTCTCCCTGCTGCTGGAAATCATGGTGCGCTGACAGAGCATATGACAGGGGGGTTTGTTGTGTGGACAGACAGACGGGATTGCGCCCCCATGAGCCCCAATGAAAAGTGCGCTATAGGCAGTCGCCTATTTTGTCTATATGGAGAGCCAGCACTGCCCTCCAGACTCCTCTGTCCTCCTTTCGACTCATCTGTCCTCCTCCAGACTCCTCTGTTCCTCACCTAACGACTCTGTCTCCTCCTCCAGACTCATGTCCTCTTCTCCCCCAGACTCTTCTTTCATCTCCTCCTCCAGGCTACTCTGTCTTCCTCCTTTAGACTCCTCTGTCCTCCTTCAAATGCTTTTGTCCGCTTAAGACTCTTCTGTCCAATCTACAATATTAACACATGTGAACTACAACTAAGATTTCACATTTGGTTTGAGTCAGTGTCTTGTTGTTTCATGTGGAAGATGATAAACTTTAGATGCTAACCCTAGTACTTCCCTAAACTTTAAACCTACTGGGTAACATTCTGGTCTGTATCCTTTACCTTCCTAACACCCTATTGAATGTAACTTCTGGGGGGTTCCACATGCAGAGGTCACCTTCAGTCCTGATATATATATTCTCACATGAATGATGCATCACAGATTATCTTTATTCATCACAGAGTATTTATTCTTCTCTTCCAGATATGTCTATCACAGCTCCAAATGGATGGTGGCTGGAAATGCCGACTCCCCGGTTCCTCCTCGTGTTTACATCCATCCAGACTCCTTGGCCTCCGGTGACACCTGGATGAGGCAGGTGGTCAGTTTCGACAAGCTAAAACTCACAAACAATGAGCTGGATGACCAAGGACATGTAAGTTCTGCCTGGTCTTGTGACTTCATTGGGTGTATGGATGACAGATGGCACATCTCACACATACAGGACATTATAATATCACTCACAAGGACTTCTACTACTTCCACTTGGTGAGTTCTTCAGCCACTTAATCTCATGGTAGAAAATGCCAATATTGATGGAGTCCACCTAAATTGGTCAATTTCCTCTTGCGTTGCTCTTGACTCATCATCTTCTTTGATCATTGAGCATCTTCCTAAGTTCCCCATAGTAAAGAATTAGTTGGCACCATTGCATTTTTCATCACTAACTGCATTCGATACGACACTGCATGCCTCTTAATGCTCCATTGGTCTGTGTTTGGATACAGGGAATAATACCATGACTCCCGTGTATGTGGTTACAGATAATCCTGCACTCCATGCACAAGTATCAACCCCGTGTCCATGTCATTCGAAAGGACTTCAGTAGTGACTTGTCCCCAACCAAACCTGTGCCGGCAGGAGAAGGAGTGAAGACATTCAACTTTCCTGAAACCGTCTTCACCACTGTCACCGCCTATCAGAACCAACAGGTGAGGCTGCCAGCCGAGTCAGGCTTCTCCATTAATGTATAATATTTGGAATGTGCTGTGTATTTTCTGCAGAATAATTTATTTCATTGAGGATTCTTATTATTTTTAGCAGGGTGAGTCATGCGTTTGTTTTCTTCCAGATTACAAGGCTGAAGATTGACAGGAACCCCTTTGCCAAAGGATTCCGGGACTCAGGAAGAAACCGGTATGTCAGAGAATTAGCATGCGGCCAAAGCTGAGATTTTTTGGCTCTAGATCCTTCCTGGGATCATTTAGCAAACACATTTTCTTGTTAAAAAAATGGAAATCACATTTTTATGTTGATGTGCTTGAAGAATGTTGTGAGGAACGTAGAGACTTCTAAAGGCTGATTTGTATGGACTCAGATCAAAGACAAAGACATGTCCATTCATCAAGCGGGGGTCCTCTCCTTCACCCCCTGTATACAACCACATCATCTAATGGTCCATAAGCTTCCACTATCTCTATGGAGGATCAGTAACAGCCCAGATCAGTTGTAAGATGTTATAAAGTCTTTTCTGCCATTACAAAAATACACTTCTTACATTTCTTCCTTGGAATTTCTTCATACTTCTGTCCTTTGTGCTACCTAATCCAGTTAATGGATTAACTGGAATGTTTAGGACTGATATGTATGGAAAATGTAGGACTAATATGTATGGACCATTCAGGACTGATATGTATGGACCGTTCAGGACTGATAGGAATGGACTGCTCAGAATTGATATGTATGGACCACTCAGGACTGATATGTATGGACCGTTTAGGATGGATATGTATGGACCGTTTAGGACTGATATGTATGGACCGCTCAGAACTGATATGTATGGACCGCTCAGGACAGATATGTATGGACTGTTCAGGACTGATATGTATTGACCATTCAGGACTGATATGTATGGACCGCTCAGGACTGATATGTATGGACCGTTTAGGACTGATATGTATGGACCGCTCAGAACTGATATGTATGGACCGCTCAGAACTGATATGTATGGACCGCTCAGGACAGATATGTATGGACTGTTCAGGACTGATATGTATGGACTATTCAGGACTGATATGTATGGACCACTCTGTACTGATATGTATGGACCGCTCTGTACTGATATGTATGGACCATTCAGGACTGATATGTATGGACCGTTCAGGACTGATATGCATGGACTGTTCAGGATTTATATGTATGGACTGTTCAGGGTTGATATGTATGGACTGGTTCATAATCAGAGAATCCCTGATACCAAGGCATAGGACTTATGGAGTATGTTCACCAGAAATGGTTGCCACGTGTTCTAATTCTTTATGTTATGACCAGACAATACTCTCAGACAAGAGGCCTTCAATCCATACATGGTTAATATAGACCTCTATTGTAGACCAGTTCATTCATGTAAGCTGTAGACCTCCATTATAGACCAGGCCATTTATATAAACATAGACCTTTGTTTGATCCTTGTAGGCCATAAACCTCCATTATAAACCAGTCCATCGATGTAAACCATAGACCTTCAATGTAGACCAGTCCATCCGGGTAACTCATAGACCTCCATTGTTGGCCAGCCCATTTATATAAGTCATACACCTCCATTGTTGGCCATCCCAAGCCGTAGACTTTCATAATATAGCAGTTAATGTATGTAAGCCATAGATCTCCACTGTAGACAAGTCTGCCCCTGTAAGCCATAGACCTTTTATGATCTGTTGTCCCCAAAACCAGAATGACTGATAACTAAAACATCAATAAGGTTCTCTGGAGGTCTATGGTTTACATGGATGGACTGAATCCTACCATGGTTTATTTGGATGAAGTCTTCCATGGCACTCTATGGTTTACATGAATGTAATGGTCTACAGTAGAGTTCTGAGACATACTTGGATGGACTGAAGTCTGCCATGGAGTTTATATGGGTTACATAGATGAAATGGTCAAATATGGAGATCACGAGGCTGGAATCAAGCCTACAATGAAGACCTGTGAAATGGATTAACTGATGTTTACCAAGATGGTTTGTTTTTTACTTGATTCCATTTATCCAGTCCTATTGGGACCCACAATATCAGCTGACTGTGGCCCTAAAGCCCCAATGACTTGAGGTTGACTGTTTTTATACAGAGAGTATGTGTGGAGTTATGGAGCACACAGTATGACATTCAGTGTATTATTGAGCAATGTGCATGTTGTAATAATCATTATTTTTAGTCATCACTCTCTGGGGCCTTATATGAGAGTGCTCTCATAGAAAGTCCTTTTATTAGTCATGATGGAGACTTTGGCTGCACCAGTCCCCGGCCTCACATCGGCTCCATTATAAACAGGACAAAATAAAAACAGCTAAAAACAGAACTTGTCACGTTGAATTTCTCTTTCTTCCTGGAGATGGGATCCAGAGGCTGCGGCGCAGGACCGACAGTCTATAAAACCCCACAATAATTGCCTGCAGCACTCTCGAAATAACTCAAAGTATCTGCGGTAGAAGAGAGGTCTGGTCTATAAATACGCAGCACAATAAAGCAGATTACTGGGAGAGGTGAATGCTGATAAATCTGGAAGGTTTGGGATTTGCATCAGACATTGGCCAGCACTCTACTACATGTCTTAATAACCGAGGATTAGGAGACACGGCCAGACCGTAACATATGGCTAATTTCTATTGATACTCAACATGGACATGAAAGACGCCTATAAAGTGGAGGAATCATTCGCAGGTTGTCACAATGAGATGTAGCAAAGAATTTATTATTTAACACCTTTTCCCATACTCACCTGGTTTTTGTGTATTGTCTGGAGGGGGTGGGGAGGGGATGCTATATTAAGACTGGGACTTAAAGGAAATCTCCACTTTACAACAGTTGATCTCTATATTGATGGTTGAGGGACTTTGTAGATGCTTTGTATCTCTCGTACTGATGTGAATCTACATTGTATTCTCTCCTCCATTCATGGATATTGACAGAAATGATCGGTCGGTCGGAGGCTCGTGACGTCACGGTCATGTCCCGCTCCTGATGTCACGGTTATGCCCCCTCAATGCAATTCTATCGGAGGGGGTGTGACGGCCATCACGTCTCCTCCCATAGACTTGCATTGAGGGGGCGTGGCCGTGTTGTCACGAGCCTCTGATGTTGCACCCGATGCTCTAAACGAACGCCAGGTGCACCAGGGAGGTTGCGGGGATTGCCAGCAGCGGGACCCCTGCGATCAGACATCCTATCCCCTATCCTTTGGATAGGGGATAATATGTCTAGGGGCGGACTACCCCTTTAAGCTGTCGAGCTTTGTTCTATGTTTTGCTTTTCAAAACTCGTTCTGTTCCTCTTGCCCTACTCCCAAGTGACCTTTATCTAGCTGCTCTCAAATGTTCCCCACCTGACTCCAAAGTGACCCCTCACCTTACCCTACTCTCAAGTGACCTCAACTTCATTCTACTCTGAAGAGTCTATCTTGTATTTCTTCTTTAGGGACCTTCTTCATATGTCTCATTTCATGTAGCCTTCACCTTTCTCTACTCCTAAGTGATCCTTGGGGGGGGGGGATAAATATCTGGTAGTTTTGCTGTCAGTTCTACTTTTACGGAGATTTACTTCAATGATTGATGTTTTTGCTTTTAAAATTATGGCACAAGTTACACTTGATATACAGTATACACCAAATAAATGACGGGTGATATTTTTAAAAATACCTCGGAGGGGAGTTGTGCTTTCAGCCCAAAATAATGGTTTGGAGGAAAAGTGGAGCAAATTTTGGCACATCAAGTACAGAATAGCCGGATGCTTGGCCTACACCATACCTGGTAGGGGCCAGCTGCTATCTGCAGCCGACACCCACTAGTAATAACCGATCTTGGAGTCTGGATCTATCTAATGCTGGCCATTCAACTGTTAAATTGTCACGACCAAGAGCAATTACGCCATTCAAACAGTTTTTGGCGCACATTCCTGGAGTCTAGCGGTCCAAATATGAAGTCTGTAACAGTTCCAAAGTCCAACTTCTCCCAGATTCAATGATAATAAGTGAATAAGAGTAAATTTAGAAGAAGACCAAGAATGTCATTATACAACCGTATTGCCTCATACACCAGTCATCTTCCACTTAGCTCTTCAGACACTTGGGGAGACCTACAACCAAATCTTTTTCAATGTGGTCTCATATCTCTGGCCAAATTGGAGAAGATTCAGACAGTCAATGTATGTGCGCCATGACTTTGTTACGTGAATCTTGGACCAACCTCACTGGGTTTGGCCAACCTTACAAGACACAACTACTTCAAGATGTTCTTGGTTTTTCGTACGACTTACCTTTGTCTAATTTTCTTCTCGATTACTTAGCTGTCCATCACCTCTGACATATCACTGAATCATGAAGATATCACTCATCTTCCCCAAGACATCCCTTACCTTCTCTGCTCCGCATCGATGACGGGGCTGACACAGTCCACACCATGTGGATCCCATTATCCAGATATGCAAAACATCTTGTTCCATTTTCCATACAATACAACAGTTTGATTTATTGCTCGATATTAAAAATGTGGAGCGCTAAGACAAGGGAAAGAAAGATGAAAAGATACATCAAATTTTTCATACCTATTAAAAGTACAAAACTCTGTTTAAATGGATCCAAATGTAGAGAGATCCAAGGAGCAGGCGCTCGAATAGCTTTGCTTTGGTTTTCATTTGTGTTCAACACAAAGGCACGTATGTAAGGTCGGTCCTGCTCCTATGTCTGGAATCAGAGCCGCTCAAGTCACTTATCGTCACATCTCGTGAAGCCAACTCTGACAGTGGCGAAGTAGGGCTGGGTCCTCCAGCAGATTCCTGGAGTATAATGTAGTCTGCTTAGTATAAATGTAGATTCTATGAATCAGTATGAGAAATTATATTAAAGTATTAGATTGATACATGATAGTCATACGGAGATGGCAAGTAGATCCTAAAAAATATCTACAGTGTCACCTACAAGCGGCCCCTTTATTCTTGGTTCCTAGATCTTCCCAACATTTGACGTTCATAGTTTCCTTCAAATGCCTCTATCACTTCCATGGCCACCATCCCCTCGTAGCTGTCCTCATTCTACTTCCTTACTTTTTGTTCTAATCTTAGAATTTAAAGCCATCAGATCCTTCCAAGGTGCACATTAATAATCTACTGGATAGATCACAGTAATGGAGTGCTTACACGGGTCCTCACAAGTTGCTTTACATATATATGAAGATGGTTCCTGTATCATAATTGTTGGCGTTGGAGGTAGAACATTACTTATGGCAATTGGGTATAAGGTTCATTTAGGACCACCGAGGCAAATGCGGGCCCTAAACTCTCCTGTGGACTGCCACCAACCCACAACACACCAGTAAGTGCACAGGACATAATGTCCCAATTGCTCTCTATGGTAAGAATGGGCAAACCTGGTTCCCAACATGGTGCCCTTCGATACACATAAGTGTAAATGCACACAATAAGACAACCTGGTTCCCAATGTGGTATCCTTCATTTCACATAGGTGTAAAGGCACACAATGGGCAAACCTAATTCCAACTTGGTGTCCTTGATGTCCATAGGTATAAAGACACATAGTGGGCAAACTTGGTTCCCAATGTGGTGTCTATCATTTCGTAAAGGTGTAAAGGCACAGAATGGGCAAACCTAATTCCCAACATGGTGTCCTTGATGTCCATAGGTATAAAGACACATAGTGGTCAAACTTGGTTCCCAACATGGTGTCCTTTATTTCACATAGATTTATATGCATAGACGTCTATTAATATACTGTTCCACTTCCCCAATGGCCTCACTAACATATAGTTTGGGTTTGAGATGCTATATGAAGTTCATATTATTCCCTGTAATCCAAAAAGCAGAGGTATAAGCCTTGTTTCCTCTGGAGAAACCTCTTGGGGCAGGTCACAGATAAGATGGTCATTTCCAGCAAGTAAAGCAGGTCTTGGGTGAAAATATCTGTGGAGTAAAGCATCAGGTCTCATTCGCAGTTTGTCAGGAGATCTGCCCTGCATTTTTATTGAGTGTTATATAAATGGATCCTGTCTTCGATTTACCTAATAGTTTCTCTCGTTCGCAGGACGGGCCTGGAGGCTATCATGGAGACATACGCATTCTGGAGGCCACCAGTCCGCACTCTTACCTTTGAAGATTTTACGACCATGCAGAAGCAACAAGGTGAGCTCAGCCTCTCTCCAGATACCGAGACGTTACACTTGTTTAGGGGGAGTTTTCGTCTTTCATGTGTTGAGCAGCTGAGGTTCTGTACCAATGGTTTTAGTTAAAGATGAAAAAATTCTCTGAGGAATAAGCTATGGAGGTGATGAAAACGGCATTTCTCTCCGGTTATCCGCCCAGAAGTTTATGATAATTCCTGGCTCCAGATCAGCCACACATTGCATCATATTAATCACATTAGAGAAATGAAGTGGCCTGTAGGCGAGGTACAGTCTGTAATAACTCAGCACCATCATGGCCGTCCTCAAAACCTTTACCACGCAGAGAGGCAAAGCTGTTCCTTATGTGGAGTGGACGAAAGAGTCAGTGAAGAAAGTTCGATGAAAGGGAAAGTCCAGCTTTAGGCACACAATAAAATGTGGTAGCTGATCGGTGGGTGTCCTTCTGCTATGACTCCCCAAAAGATCTAGGTTAAGCATCTCAACACCTTTGTAGGGTTAGAGATTACCAAAGATTGGAATTCGGAGAAAACGTGGACCCTGGTGGTTAATACCGTCATTGTGCACCAAGGTAGAAATTCCTGCTCTAGTCTTAGCTGCAAGAAGAAACAGTGTGTCCAGCGCTGATTCGTGAAAAACGGAACTTCTTTATTAAGACAAGGTGGTTGCCATAGGAAACAACAAGGGTTCAGGTAATGTGACGCGTTTCGGCCCTGCCGGCCGAAACGCGTCACATTACCTGAACCCTTGTTGTTTCCTATGGCAACCACCTTGTCTTAATAAAGAAGTTCCGTTTTTCACGAATCAGCGCTGGACACTGTTTCTTCTTACAATTTGTGTGGATACGTCCAGACCAGACCAGTCCGGGCGCACGTGTGGGAGTGAGCTGGAATACACCATTTGTCTTAGTTTTAGCTGCAGTAACAATGAAGTGTCATTCAGACATACCCAAAAATTTTTAAAAGTGCAACCCGTACCACACAAGTCTGAAGATCCAAAGCCATCTTAGATAGAAGCCGGAGCTGGATTAGTTGCACTGGGAATACCATGTGGTGCCATATTAGGGTATAAAAGGGGCACAGCACCAGACCTATGGAGGATCTGGTTCAGATAACCCTAATATTTTGCACTTATGCCGGATCAAAGTGAATGTGCCCTCAGAAGACATCCCCTGTCCATAGTTCCCATGAAGAAATATAGATAATATAAATGGGACCCAGTGGGGTCAGAGCAGAGAGCCACGAGTCTGAAGGGGTCCAGTGTTGTTATGAACTACATGGACTATGAACAACCACCATGTCATTCCACACCAGCCTCTCTATAAACTGGGTTTGTTGTCATGAATCCTCTCTAGTCTACTCAGGGGGTTAGGTAAGGTTTGGAATAATATCATTGGGGTCCCCATTAGATAATATAGGGGTGTTCATACTGTCCAGCTTTAATAGTCATACACCATAAAAGATGCCACAATATGCATGTGATAGATGAAGAGCAGGGGCATCTACCCTGCAGTGGACCATTGAATAAGCTGGAGCTCTAAAGGGTTGACAGTAGGGACAAGCAGCACCAAAACGGGCCCTATTTGATGCCAAAGCACATTAAAAGTTAACCCCTTCTCTTTGGCTCCTTCATCTGATGGGATCAAGCAGCTGGTGGTGACCTTCATGGTCAGGCGGACATGGACCATAGGAGTCATTACTGCAATGTTCAGCAGAGGGGAATTAGCTGTAGTAGCGGCTGAGTATCACATGGGCAGACGCCCGCCTGGCATCAATCTCCAGACCGGGAGCAGGTCACATGTCACAACCATCACGACTGCGCATCCTGATATAATATAATAAGGGTAAACCGGGATACAGTGCAGTGCTTCACTGTAATAATGAGGTTAACAATTAACTATCTGTATACTGGTATGTGTGAGTGTGGGGGATATGTATACAGATATGTATAAGTGTGGGGGATATGTATACAGATATGTATGAGTGCGGGGGATCTGTATACAGATATGTATGAGTGCGGGGGATATGTATACTGATGTGTATGAGTGTGGGGGATATGTATACAGATATGTATGAGTGCGGGGGATATGTATACAGATATGTATGAGTGCGGGGGGATCTGTATACTGATATGTATGAGTGCGGGGGGATATGTATACTGATATGTATGAGTGTGGGGGATCTGTATACTGATATGTATGAGTGTGGAGGATCTGTATACTGATATGTATGAGTGCGGGGGATATGTATACTGATATGTATGAGTGCGGGGGATATGTATACTGATGTGTATGAGTGTTGGGGATATGTATACAGATATGTATGAGTGCGGGGGATCTGTATACTGATATGTATGAGTGTGGAGGATCTGTATACAGATATGTATGAGTGCAGGGGATCTGTATACAGATATGTATGAGTGTGGGGGATCTGTATACAGATATGTATGAGTGCGGGAATCTGTGTACTGATGTGTATGAGTGTGGGGGATCTGTATACAGATATGTATGAGTGTGGGGGATCTGTATACAGATATGTATGAGTGTGGGGGATCTGTATACAGATATGTATGAGTGTGGGGGATCTGTATACAGATATGTATGAGTGTGGGGGATCTGTATACAGATATGTATGAGTGTGGGGGATCTGTATACAGATATGTATGAGTGTGGGGGATCTGTATACAGATATGTATGAGTGCGGGGATCTGTGTACTGATGTGTATGAGTGTGGGGGATATGTATACAGATATGTATGAGTGCGGGGGATATGTATACAGATATGTATGAGTGCGGGGGATATGTATACAGATATGTATGAGTGCGGGGGATATGTATACAGATATGTATGAGTGTGGGGGATATGTATACAGATATGTATGAGTGCGGGGGATATGTATACAGATATGTATGAGTGTGGGGGAGATGTATACTGGTATGTATGAGTGTGGATGATCTGTATACTGATATGTATGAGTGCGGGGGATCTGTATACTGATGGGTATGAGTGCGGGGGGATCTGTATACTGATATGTATGAGTGCGGGGGGATCTGTATACTGATATGTATGAGTGTGGGGGATCTGTATACTGATATGTATGAGTGTGGAGGATCTGTATACTGATATGTATGAGTGCGGGGGATATGTATACTGGTATGTATGAGTGCGGGGGATATGTATACTGGTATGTATGAGTGCGGGAGGATCTGTATACTGATATGTATGAGTGTGGAGGATCTGTATACTGATATGTATGAGTGCGGGGGATATGTATACTGGTATGTATGAGTGCGAGGGATATGTATACTGGTATGTATGAGTGCGGGGGAGATGTATACTGATATGTATGAGTGCGGGGGAGATGTATACTGGTATGTATGAGTGCGGGAGGATCTGTATACTGATATGTATGAGTGTGGAGGATCTGTATACTGATATGTATGAGTGTGGAGGATCTGTATACAGATATGTATGAGTGCGGGGGATCTGCATACAGATATGTATGAGTGTGGGGGATCTGTATACAGATATGTATGAGTGTGGGGGATCTGTATACAGATATCTATGAGTGCGGGGATCTGTGTACTGATGTGTATGAGTGCGGGGGATCTGTATACTGGTGTGTATCAGTGATGACCTGTATATAGTGATGATGATTTGTATACAGTGATGACTTGTATATAGTGATGACAAGTATATACATGAGCGCAGTGACTGCATGTACACTTTTATGCCTCACACATTCTTGTCCGCCATTATATTGCCCTAATTCTTCTCTTTGGTTTTGTCCTAGGTGGCAGCACAGGGACGTCCCCCACCACCTCCAGCACTGGGACCCCGTCCCCCTCAGCCTCCTCCCACCTGCTGTCTCCATCTTGTTCTCCTCCAACCTTTCATCTGACACCCAATTCCTTTAATGTCGGCTGCCGGGAAAACCAGCTCTGCAACCTTAACCTGTCGGAATACCCAGCCTGTGCCAGGAGCAACATGGCCGCCCTCCAGGGCTACTCAGGTCTGAGTGATAATGGATACAACAGGCTGCAGGGAGGGAACTCCACTGGCACTCAACCATCTGAGACCTTCATGTCCCAGAGGACTTCTACCTTAATCTCTGGAATGCCTTCACCTTCCTCTCTGCCAAGCAACAGTAAGATGGATGCCTATAGTGGGCAGCTGGGCTCCTACCCGACCTCACAGTTTCAGTATATGATGCAGGCGGGGAACCCTTCCTCCAGCTCCTCATCCTCGCACATGTTTGGAGGTGGCCACATGCAGCAAAGCTCCTACAATGCCTTCTCCATCCACAACCCCTACAACCTTTATGGATACAACTTCCCAGCTTCTCCTCGCCTGGCAGCGAGCCCGGAGAAACTGACTGCACCACAAGGCACTTTACTCTGCTCCTCACCCTCTAACGTTGGTTTTGGGGACAGGCAGTACCTCTCCTCCGGGATGGAGGCCATGCACATGATTGGCAACCCTACCACCAACCAGCAGGCCACCAATGCCTGTGAAAGCAGACAGTACGGCGCTGTCCCTGGGTCCTCCTCACAGATGTCCGTTCATATGGTTTGAAGCCCATCTGGGTCCGCGTGGGGTTGGACAGTTAAAAGAAAACCAGAGTGCCTTTAAGTAGTAGGATTGTCGTGGAGCCACGGCCATCTCTTATTTCAATGGAAAATGGTGGATATACAATGCAATAATCACGGACGTAGCAAAACTCGTAGATCTCTCCTGTTTTTGGATATCTTTGAAGATACTTTGGACATGGATGGATGTGAAGCCCAGCTGGAGTCATTTACCAAAGTCCAGGACCTGACAATCATTTTAGTACAAGAACTTACAGTCCAAGAATTTTACCATCGATGAGACTTTGTGAATGTTACCCTCCTGGTTGGACACTTGTGGATGGGTCTGTGGGTATCACAGGATCAGTGATTGTTTGGGTATCACAGCTTGGATATTTTCAGCAGTGTGGAGGAACGTTGTGTTACTGGAGACTTGTTAAGGGTTGAACTTGTGACTCCACGTGGCAGACCGGCTGCTGGGGGAGCCAAGCGTGGAGCTAAATCTGGAAATGGGAAATGAGGGAGAAAATGCTCCTTTGAACTGGTCATTGGGAAGTGAGGTGGAACGGGCTGAGGAAAGTTGCAGACAGAGGCTTAATGTAATGTTTCGGGCCTGGTCCAGATCTTCAGGGGGTCATCACATGTTCACATTAAGTGTTGAGTGGATCTTCGTTCAAACATGTCATTTTTTTTGTTTCCTCCAGATACAGTATTATTTACTCCCATGTAAATAGGGACACGACTTCTTTATTTCTGCCAAGTGCAACAAGCTATAGAGACGTGTTCACTTTAGGAAACATTGATACAAGAATCAAAGCTCTTCATGCACTTTGGAATGGTGGTGGAGCGGTGGCAACTTCTCTGTCAATGTCATCGATAACCTATACACCAGGGAATCAGACTAGAATGTAAAAGAGAGATCGGGACTGACCAGTCACATCGGGGGGAGAGTTTGCTACAATGTAGACACCAGACTGTAACATCTACAAGGCCTTCACCATGTGTCTCCACTTCTGATAGATGAAGCTTTTACGCCAAAGATCGATAGTAATTTGTCTTCCAGATCCTCGGGTCCCCACCGGTTGTGCCTTACACTAAATATTTGTGCCTTATTGATGTTATTGCTGCAGAGTTTTATACTTAGGTACAATGTACGGGGGATGTCCACTAAGGTTAAATGTGTTTGATTTCCAACCCCTAACGGGAGCTTCTTTATGACCTTATTTGATGGAAATTGGGCTAATCGACCTCTGGCCACCCTGCTTAATAGATGCATTAAGACTCGTTGTGTTCCTGGGGGAGGTTGTTCAATCGTGAATCCCAACGCTCAGGCAGAAAATGACAAAAACCTTAAAGTGTACCTGACTATTTTTTATGCATTGTCACTTCCTGTATTTTGTCCTGATTAGGCTGTTACCAGAGACAGAATTCCCCTAACAACAGGCAGTGGACAGCAGATTACAGGGAATCGAGAAACCTATAGACTTTATAGCTATTTTTAGTACATGTTTGGTAGATGAAGGGTCAAGAATCAGATTCGAGAAGTTGTTTGAAACTATGTGAACATTTAAGTGTCTTTTTTCCTTTCACACCCAAGAGAAGGACGCCCATCCAAGGAGGACTTTCACATTTCTAGTTGACATAAACCTTGGGGGAGATTTATCAAAACCTGTCCAGAGGGAAAGTTCCTGAATTGCCCATAGCAACCAATCAGATTGCTTCTTTAATTTTTAAGAGGCCTTTTCAAAAATAAAAGAAGCGATCTGATTGGTTCCTCTAGACATGTTTTGATAAATCTCCGCCCTTAAGTTACATTTTTTAGCTTCTTGTGCTGGTTTATGGTTTGAGGTAGAACCCTCCTTCAGATTGATGAGACTTTCTTACCACTTAGTGGGCACTCCACACATACGAGTTCACCACCCATTGAGTGCAAACTACATTCGAGATTCCCAAGACTTAGATATTTGGTATTTCCCTGGGAGATTTTCCTTAGGATGACCCTACATAATAAAGAATAAATAGTAGGGCCGGGCCATGTGAACACTGTCACAGTTTAAAAGTGCCACAGGCTCGATATTTTCTTGGTGCCCTCTTCATTGTCACCTGTACCCGTTATTTCTTATACATCAGGCATGGATGAGGACAGGTTGGGGAGGTCGGGTCATCTTGCTCTCCGGGGCAGATTTGGTTTGTATCCACTGTGTAATTATTGCTTTATCACTTAGTTTATATGGCTTCTCATTGTGTCTTTCCGCTTCATGAGAGCAGCCGGTCCCTACAACCCACTTGTCACACCACCACGGCCCAAACCTAAGGCGGCATCAAAAATTAGGGCGGCACAAAAAATCTATTTATTTGTCATTTGGTATCACTTGTTTTTATATACTGCTATGTCGTACGGTGTACACAGGACGGGAAGACATAAAAGAGTAAACCGCATACAGTCCCGGGGTGAGGGTCTGTAGGGTGCCGCCTACTGCGCTCATGAACAGTATAAAACTGCAGCTGTGTGATAACGCTAATATAACATAATCTGATTTCTGTTTGGATGTGATGTAGATAATGATATTTAAGTGAGAAGTGCCTGGGGGGGGGGGGGGGGGGGGGGAGAGCAGTGTTCAGCTATGTAACATATCACTGTGTATAAGAATGCACCATGTGTACAAGTGCCAAGCACCGAGACGCCAATAAATATCTCTGCTCTCTTCTCACCCGCTATCATGTGTCGTCTTCTATTTCACCACTAAATAATAACATAATTATATATGAATAAATATAAAGACGTGCATGTTAGATATATATATATATATAAAACGGATGTAAAAACACACACCCAATTTTTAATGTTTATACATTTAAAAAACATATACGTACAACTTATTCAATACGTTGCATACGTTTTTTAATGTAATTAACGTATACGTGAAAATATGATCGCCGGGCTTCCTGGCATTTCTCGCCTTCTGAAACCCCTATTGGGCATGTGCAGCAGATATGACGTCTTCGTTCTACGTAGGTACGCACGCAAAAAACATATATAATACAAGTCAGTGATATTTCATGAATACGTCACAAGTACAATACTCAAAAAGGACAAAAAATTATCTGTAAGAAAACCGCACTCACCCACTAAGATGTGTTGCAACCAAGAGGGATCTTTATTCAACCGGGTAGATACATGTCCGGGACAGGAGGAGGACGTGGAGGAGCAAAAAAAGAATGCGACTAGTTTCGCTCCCTAGGGAGCGAAACTAGTTGCATTCTTTTTTTGCTCCTCCACGTCCTCCTCCTGTCCCGGACATGTATCTACCCGGTTGAATAAAGATCCCTCTTGGTTGCAACACATCTTAGTGGGTGAGTGCGGTTTTCTTCATACCTCTACACGGATTATAATTGAACTTTTTTCATTACCTGCACCCTCCAATGTTTGCTTGCTTATCCGGTCTCCTCGTGGCAACTGAACTGTATAGCCATCTTTTCTTCTGTTGATCCGGGACAGTGCCGCTCAACCTCACATTACTCTTTTATAGTAGTTATATTCTTGCATATAGGAGCAGTATTATAGTAGTTATATTCTTGTATGTAGGAACAGTATTATAGTAGTTATATTCTTGTATATAGGAGCAGTATTATAGTAGTTATATTCTTGTATATAGGAGCAGTATTATAATAGTTATATTCTTGTATATAGGAGCAGTATTATAGTAGTTATATTCTTGTATATAGGAGCAGTATTATAGTAGTTATATTCTTGTATATATAGGAGCAGTATTATAGTAGTTATATTCTTGTATATAGGAGCAGTATTATAGTAGTTATATTCTTGTATATAGGAACAGTATTATAGTAGTTATATTCTTGTATATAGGAGCAGTATTATAGTAGTTATATTCTTGTATATAGGAGCAGTATTATAGTAGTTATATTCTTGTATATAGGAGCAGGATTGTAGTAGTTATATTCTTGTAAATAGGGGGCAGTATTATAGTAGTTATATTCTTGTATATAGAAGCAGTATTATAGTAGTTATATTCTTGTATATAGGAGCAGTATTATAGTAGTTATATTCTTGTATAAAGGAGCAGTATTATAGTAGTTATATTCTTGTATATAGGAGCAGTATTGTAGTAGTTATATTCTTGTATATAGGAGCAGTATTATAGTAGTTATATTCTTGTATATAGGAGCAGTATTGTAGTAGTTATATTCTTGTAAATAGGGGGCAGTATTATAGTAGTTATATTCTTGTATATAGGAGCAGTATTATAGTAGTTATATTCTTGTATATAGGGGCAGTATTATAGTAGTTATATTCTTGTATATAGGAGGCAGTATTATAGTAGATATATTCTTGTATATAGGGGCAGTATTATAGTAGTTATATTCTTGTATATAGGGGCAGTATTATAGTAGTTATATTATTGTATATAGGAGCAGTATTATAGTAGTTATATTCTTGTATATAGGAGGCAGTATTATAGTAGTTATATTCTTGTATATAGGAGCAGTATTATAGTAGTTATATTCTTGTATATAGGGACAGTATTATAGTAGTTATATTCTTGTATATAGGGACAGTATTATAGTAGTTATATTCTTGTATATAGGAGCAGTATTGTAGTAGTTATATTCTTGTATATAGGAGCAGTATTATAGTAGTTATATTCTTGTATATAGGAGCAGTATTGTAGTAGTTATATTCTTGTAAATAGGGGGCAGTATTATAGTAGTTATATTCTTGTATATAGGAGCAGTATTATAGTAGTTATATTCTTGTATATAGGAGCAGTATTATAGTAGTTATATTCTTGTATATAGGAGCAGTATTATAGTAGTTATATTCTTGTATATAGGGGCAGTATTATAGTAGTTATATTCTTGTATATAGGAGGCAGTATTATAGTAGATATATTCTTGTATATAGGGGCAGTATTATAGTAGTTATATTCTTGTATATAGGGGCAGTATTATAGTAGTTATATTATTGTATATAGGAGCAGTATTATAGTAGTTATATTCTTGTATATAGGAGGCAGTATTATAGTAGTTATATTCTTGTATATAGGAGCAGTATTATAGTAGTTATATTCTTGTATATAGGGACAGTATTATAGTAGTTATATTCTTGTATATAGGAGCAGTATTATAGTAGTTATATTCTTGTATATAGGAGGCAGTATTATAGTAGTTATATTCTTGTATATAGGAGCAGTATTATAGTAGTTATATTCTTGTATATAGGGACAGTATTATAGTAGTTATATTCTTGTATATAGGAGCAGTATTATAGTAGTTATATTCTTGTATATAGGAGCAGTATTATAGTAGTTATATTCTTGTATATAGGAGCAGTATTGTAGTAGTTATATTCTTGTAAATTGGGGGCAGTATTATAGTAGTTATATTCTTGTATATAGGAGCAGTATTATAGTAGTTATATTCTTGTATATAGGGGCAGTATTATAGTAGTTATATTCTTGTATATAGGAGGCAGTATTATAGTAGATATATTCTTGTAAATTGGGGGCAGTATTATAGTAGTTATATTCTTGTATATAGGAGCAGTATTATAGTAGTTATATTCTTGTATATAGGGGCAGTATTATAGTAGTTATATTCTTGTATATAGGGACAGTATTATAGTAGTTATATTCTTGTATATAGGAGCAGTATTATAGTAGTTATATTCTTGTATATAGGAGCAGTATTATAGTAGTTATATTCTTGTATATAGGAGCAGTATTGTAGTAGTTATATTCTTGTAAATTGGGGGCAGTATTATAGTAGTTATATTCTTGTATATAGGAGCAGTATTATAGTAGTTATATTCTTGTATATAGGGGCAGTATTATAGTAGTTATATTCTTGTATATAGGAGGCAGTATTATAGTAGATATATTCTTGTATATAGGGGCAGTATTATAGTAGTTATATTCTTGTATATAGGGGCAGTATTATAGTAGTTATATTATTGTATATAGGAGCAGTATTATAGTAGTTATATTCTTGTATATAGGAGGCAGTATTATAGTAGTTATATTCTTGTATATAGGAGCAGTATTATAGTAGTTATATTCTTGTATATAGGGGCAGTATTATAGTAGTTATATTCTTGTATATAGGAGCAGTATTATAGTAGTTATATTCTTGTATATAGGAGCAGTATTATAGTAGTTATATTCTTGTATATAGGAGCAGTATTATAGTAGTTATATTCTTGTATATAGGGACAGTATTATAGTAGTTATATTCTTGTATATAGGGACAGTATTATAGTAGTTATATTCTTGTATATAGGAGCAGTATTATAGAAGTTATATTCTTGTATATAGGAGGCAGTATTATAGTAGTTATATTCTTGTATATAGGAGGCAGTATTATAGTAGTTATATTCTTGTATATAGAAGCAGTATTATAGTAGTTATATTCTTGTATATAGGGACAGTATTATAGTAGTTATATTCTTGTATATAGGAGCAGTATTATAGTAGTTATATTCTTGTATATAGGAGCAGTATTATAGAAGTTATATTCTTGTATATAGGGGCAGTATTATAGTAGTTATATTCTTGTATATAGGAGGCAGTATTATAGTAGTTATATTCTTGTATATAGAAGCAGTATTATAGTAGTTATATTCTTGTATATAGGACCAGTATTATAGTAGTTATATTCTTGTATATAGGGACAGTATTATAGTAGTTATATTCTTGTATATAGGAGGCAATTTTTATTTGTAAAAAACAAAACAGAAAAATGACAGTACTTTTGACCAAAATTACCAAAACAACAATAATCAAGTATTATAAATCATACTCTTCTTTACAAAAGAAACTTAATAATGATAACTTAGGGATACACTTTTGCCTATAAAGGTGAAGAAAAATAAATAAATAACACAAAAGCATCATAAAGGTGAAAATTAATCTATATACACATTCCTCCATAATTTAAAGTTCTGCCCATCCCTCCTGACCTCCAAACACCTTATCCACCTCATTTCCGTCAGGATCAGGTCTACTGCTCTCCTATTATGAAATGGTTCACTATACATGGAGACGCGGGTTCTGGTGCACCAATGATAACACTTAATGATGGTAATGATCAAATATAAGGTCTCCCGGTCAATGTCACTTACATTACATGTTACACCGTAGATGATTTCTGGGTACTTTAGAGATGTTAGTCTCGGGATCTTCAGCTTCCTGGATATCGTCTGCCATATATGTCGCCCTCCCCAGCACTCTGATATAAAATGCGCCATTGTCTCCTCCTCCTGACACCCCAGGGGACACTGGAGATCAGACACACTTAGGTATTTTAAATTGCCCTTCACAAACAGTTTCCCGTGTAGTGACAGCCAGGCGATGTCATGGAACTTTATGGGTAGCCTCACACTATTCAGGAGTCTAAGACTGTCCTGTAGGATGGCGGTCGCACACTCAGAGCTGGCTGTAAACAAAAGAACGTCCTACACACCCTGACATACAGGTCCTTACGGGTCTTACTCTCTATATAAGACTTCTTAATGCGCCATCTCTTCAGATATCTGAGCCCGTATTCCAGGTACGGGGGGAGGTAGTCACGCGTCCATCTCCCCCTCTTGAGACTGCCGCCTCGCACCCAAGACTCTGCAAAAGGCAATATCCAGTCCCTGATACTATTCGCCCACAGGGAGCTGTTGTTTGAGTCCAGGCAACCAAAATTAACTTTTAGAAACATGGAGTCAAAGAACACCCTTGGATTCAGCATATCCAACCCACCTTCTCTCCTCTGCAGGTAAGTCATCCCTCTTTTTATTGGGTTCAACCTGTTCCCCCAAAAGAGTTGGAAGAACAGGCTAAAGAGCCGAGCGGAGAAAGATTCTGGCAAAGGAAAAACAACAGAGACATACAAGAAGACGGGGACCAGGTAAGTCTTCAACATTTTAACCCTTTCTGTATAGGTCAGCCTCCAGTTCTTCCATCGCTGAACCTTTGCATTTCCGATTTCCAATTTCTCTTCCCAATTTAGTTTGGCATTATCGGCCCTCCCGAATTTGACCCCTAAGATTTTAATATAGGTGGAGGCTCTCACAAATTGGGGCAGATCAAAGTCCGGATCAGTATCTGATACCCAGAGAGCTTGACTCTTCTCAAGGTTGACAAGAGACCCTGAGGCCTCCGAGTAACTTCTGATGGCCGCAGACAACATCTCCACCTCACGAGGCTCAGATATCACTACAGTCACATCATCCGCGTAGGCAACAACACTCAGGGGTAGGCAGTGGGGGACCGGCACCCCCTGAAAACCACACTCCTCCAGTGACCTCAGAAACGGGTCTAAGGCAAATACATACAGCAGCGGGCTCAGTGGGCAACCTTGTCTCACCCCCGCCTCAACCCTGAAGGTGTCACCCTGCCAACCATTGATCAGAGGAAAGCTCTCGGCCTCACAATACAAAGTCTTCAGCCAATCGATGAATTGTCCCGGAATACCGTACTTTGACAAAGTGGCCCATAGATACTCATGATCTACTCTGTCAAAGGCTTTAGCCTGGTCAAGACTCACAACATATCTCCCACACCTCAGGGCTTTACATCTCTCAAACATCTCCCTTATGGAGATCACTGCCCCAGAGATGTTCCGCCCTTTTACTGTGCCATACTGACAGCCTGCCAACAGTGCCGGGGACAGACAAATTAACCTAGAAAACAGGATTTTTGCCAGAATTTTCCTGTCGACATTCAAGAGGGCAATCGGCCTCCAGTTCTTGATGTCACTCGGCTCTTTACCTTTAGACAGCAGAATCAGCGAGGACACTCTCATGGATGGAGGCATCAGGTGACTTTCTAGACAATTTGTATAAACATTCACGAGGATTGGAGCCAAGAGGTCTCTGAATGTCTTATAGAATTCTGCTGTTATCCCATCTGGACCTGGTGCCTTCTTCACATGTAACTTATCAATGGCCTATTTAACCTCCGCCACCATCAATTCCGCTGTCAAAGGAGAAAAGTCCAAATCATTAGAATCAGGGAGCGGAGTTGTCTCCAAGAATTGGGTCATCTTGTCTCTATCCAAAACCTTCCTCTGAAACAAGTCAGCATAGTACGATCTCACCACCCCCAGGATACCCTCCCGAGATTCCTGCAAAACACCCTGGGAGTCAGTGAGACCGGTGACAGATTTATTTGCCACCCGCTCCGGGCAATTCTCAAAGGGATCAGGAGACCCTACGGACCCATAATCCCGTTCAAGAACCAGGGAGGTATACCTGCTGTACTGATACTGCCTTATCTCAGATTTCAGCCGGTCTATCCTTTGTTGGTCCCCACCCACCGAATACAGTGACTCCAATTCTTTGCGCTGCTTGAGATACTGGCCATACTTACTCCTCCCCTTTTTAAAGGACAGTCTCTTTAAGAGGGTTCTGATCTCATCCTTGATATCCTCCCACCAGGCGGCCATATCATCATAGAAGTCCACTCTATCTAGCTGATTCTATATAACAGAATGAATAACGCCCTGAACATGAATATCCTCCAGAAGACTAGAATTGAGCTTCCATAGTCCTCTACCAATGTCTGGGTGCTTGGTGGCACCAAGACAGAAGACTAAGGCCATATGGTCTGAATAAGGGACAGTTTTCTCATTCCTGTCACAAACCCTCTCTGCAGGACTCACGAATGCCATATCTATTCTACTGCTCCTGTCAGAACAGGTGTATGTCAGTTTCGGTTTTCTTCCACCCTGTGTGAAGACATCACTCAGACCGGCCTACATGATCATGTTATTAAGGACCCTGGAGTCCCTGGCCACCGCTCTGCCTGAGGACCTGTCACCTGATGTCCTAGTGATGTTAAAATCCCCGGCCATGATTACAGGAACAGATGTAAATAGATACGGCTTTACCTCATTAAACAACTGGATGCTTTCCTTCACTGTCTGTGGGCCATAGATATTAATGAGCCGGAGCCTCCTACCATGGATAGTGACCTCCAGGATCAGACACCTTCCCATAACGACCTCTGTCATCCTATGTATTGTCACATCCTTGGTGGTGAACAGTATGGCCACTCCGGCATAAGGCTCCACAGCCAGTGACCAGAAAGAAGGACCATACGTCCATTCCCTCTCAGCCTCACGTAAATAACCCAGTGTTGTCAGGCGCGTCTCCTGCATAAAGATGACATCTCTGTCCAGATATTGTAGATGATCATAAACAATGTGACGTGTCCTCCTCACTTTAATACTGTTCACATTAGTAGAAAGGATCCTTAAAGTAAACCCAGCCATGATAAGAGAGAAGAGCAGAGACCTGATCCCCATTATCACAAGTCAGAATCTGAGTCCCGCTGGCCACCACCTGTCTCCATGTCTGACTCTACCTTGTCTTTTACACTCTGTGGTTTCCTTTTCATTGGTGGTTGGTCCCTGGTGTCACCATCACAGTCATCCTCTATTCTTTTTATCTCAGTGTCCAAGTCACCGTCAGACTTTGTCAGAACCTCATATCTATTGGACCATCTATATGACCATCACTCCTGCCCTGTTGTCAGCCCTTTTCTTCGTGGTTTGGCCGGAGCTGTTCTCCCCCTCAAGCCTACGGGAGGACTTGTCTTTTTTCCTCCTCTTATTTTGCTGTATCCAATTCCACTCAGACACAGAAGAGGATACCCCCGGCTGCTGCTGGTCTTGTGGCACAACCTCCATGTCCCCCTGTGCTCTCTGACTGCTGAGGTGTTGGTGCAGTGTTACTCACATCTGGCTGGACCTCCTGTCTGGTTAGAATAGGGCCTGATAACAAAGCCTCCTCCTCTACAGCCTCTGCCCCCGCCACAAGGTCCTCATCAGGAAGCTCCCGGCAGATGTTGTGCCAGGCATTGGGACAGTCCCGGTGAGGGTGACCGATCTCACCACAGAGATTGCACCTGATGTTCTGGCAGTCAGCACTTAGGTGACCAGTCTCACCACACAGGTTACACTTAACAATAGTACAGGTGTTTGCCAGATGCCCAGGTTTACCACATTTGAAACACTTTCTGGGCTGACCGGGGTAGAAACAAACGCCCTTCTCTCTACCAATGAAGAAGGAATTTGGCAGATGTTGGGTGATGTTCCCATGTTGGCGCAGCTACACCAGGACCTTCCAGCCTCCAGTCCAGATACCGTCATCATCTCTGTTCTTGGTGAGATCAGACACCAGATCACAATGTCTGCGGAGCCACACCACAATGTCCTGGGGGGGAACGGATTCATTCCAGAAGATGATGTTGATGATGACGGTATCTGGTTTGGATATGGGAATAAAACTGAATTTATTCCAACCCTCTGTGTCTCTGAACCTGGGGAAGTTGGACCAGAACCTATCCAGATTAGACATGAGCTTAAAGCTGACATCATAGCCCTGTCTATCTGGAAGGTTTATTACTGCCAAGATGTCCGCTGGCACAAACCCCATCTGGTGGCACAGGAGCTCCCTCACCACAAACCTTCTATCCGGAAGGTCCTCCTTGGCACCTCTGTGCCGAAATCTCACCACGTTCCTCCTTTAAATGCCTGGCCAGTGTAATTGGCGCTGGAGGTGAAGGATGGAGCACCACGGCTCCAGGCATTTCTAGGAGGAACCTGGCGGGTACCTGCGTCCTGTCTTACAGGGTTGGGGTCTACTCTAGGGGGCCCTGCCACATCTGCTGTACTTGTGGGTAAAGGGGGGAAATCCTGCACATTATTTTGTACAACAATACCTGTCCCATCCACCTCTATATCATCAGATAACACACCCCACACAGATTGTGCACCCCCTCCAGCCACCGACCCCTCAGGAACATCACAGTCCGCACCCCCAGTCCGAGCCCCAACATCATTACAGTCCACACCCCCAGTCCGAGCCCCAACATCATTACAGTCCACACCCCCAGTCCGTGCCCCAACATTATCACAATCCGCACCCCCAGTCCGTGCCCCAATATCACAATCCGCACCCCCAGTCCTTGCCCCAATATTGGAGCTCTGCTCCATCACCCCATCACCTTCATACACCGGCAAATGTCCAATGTCCTGCTGACGCACTGGGACTCCTTGGACTTGTGGTGTCTCTGTTGGTCTCTGCTCCTGCTCAGGCCCAGCTGCAGGTTCCTGTGGCTGTTGGTCCTCGCCATACTTGCATATGTCCCCATCCTGAAACGAGAACCGTGCGGGCTGTATCAGGGGTCTTGTCACCTGCTGGGGCTCATCCGGGGTGATGTCTGGTTCCACATCAGGTCTGGGGTCTGCATCAAAGTTCAGATGGTATTGGGAGAATTGTTCCTGGTTCTTATAAGACTCTGCCAGTGGTCCCATCTTTACCAGATACAGTCCATCTCCTTCACAATATCAGCGAGCTCTATGCTCAGTGTGTACAGTCTCTTATCATGGAGAGCCTTATACTGGGGATTAGCGGTCTTCAGCATGTACACAGAGTCTATCTGCATCTGCAGCATACCCTTCAGGTGCTTGAGCTCCTCCATCCTCCTCACCAGAGCAGGGATCTCCTCCGCCAGCTGTAGCTCTGGTGCCCGGGCGGTCTCATTGCCCTGTTGTTGGGATCTGGACAGTCTCTTGGGCTCTTTGAATGTATCAGACCCATGAGCTGCTGTATCAGGGACTGGAGCAGGAACAACTTTAGAAACACCAGCAGACTTCACCACAGCTTTTCCTGGTGTCACCTCCATAGACCCCTCACCAGTGTTACCTCCAGCCTGGGATCTTGTGCGGCCTGAGCGGGTCATGCTGGAGACCACCTCTTGCTTCTGTAGGTTTTCCTGTAAGGTCTGTCTCTCCAGAGATGTCCTCCTCTGTCTCTGTGCTGGAGAGTGGAGCTGCACACCTGCTGAATGTGATCCCCTCACCTCCTGTGCACCATCATGTGATCCCCTCACCTCCTGTGCACCATCATGTGATCCCCTCACCTCCTGTGCACCATCATGTGATCCCCTCACCTCCTGTGCACCAACATGTGATCCCCTCACCTCCTGTGCACCTCCATGTGATCCACTCTGCCCCAGCTCCTGTGCACCTCCATGTGATCCACTCTGCCCCAGCTCCTGTGCACCTCCATGTGATCCACTCTGCCCCAGCTCCTGTGCACCTCCATTTGATCCACTCTTCCCCAGCTCCTGTGCACCTCCATGTGATCCACTCTGCCCCAGCTCCTGTGCACCTCCATGTGATCCACTCTTCCCCAGCTCCTGTGCACCTCCATGTGATCCACTCTGCCCCAGCTCCTGTGCACCTCCATGTGATCCACTCTTCCCCAGCTCCTGTGCACCTCCATGTGATCCACTCTGCCCCAGCTCCTGTGCACCTCCATGTGATCCACTCTGCCCCATCTCCTGTGCACCTCCATGTGATCCACTCTTCCCCAGCTCCTGTGCACCTCCATGTGATCCACTCTTCCCCAGCTCCTGTGCACCTCCATGTGATCCACTCTTCCCCAGCTCCTGTGCACCTCCATGTGATCCACTCTGCCCCATCTCCTGTGCACCTCCATGTGATCCACTCTTCCCCAGCTCCTGTGCACCTCCATGTGATCCACTCTTCCCCAGCTCCTGTGCACCTCCATGTGATCCACTCTTCCCCAGCTCCTGTGCACCTCCATGTGATCCACTCTGCCCCATCTCCTGTGCACCTCCATGTGATCCACTCTTCCCCAGCTCCTGTGCACCTCCATGTGATCCACTCTTCCCCAGCTCCTGTGCACCTCCATGTGATCCACTCTGCCCCAGCACCTCCATTGCTTTGGATTGCAGACTTTAGAGTTCCTACAGCGGATTCCTTTTGGGAGTCTCTTTGTTGTTCCCCACACTGAGAGCCTTGGCCGGCCGACTGTGTAATACCACGTGTCTCACAAACACTTTCTGCTTCTTTCTTTACGTTACTCACATTCATGTCTTTACTTGCTTTCTTTGCACTTGTAGTGCTTCCATGCTGAGGACTTTCTTGTGCAGAGTCCACTTTAGGATTTCCATCCCCATCAAAAAGAGTCTGGGAGTTTTCCTCCAGTGTAGGCCGAGAAGCCTGGGCCTTGCTTGGGGAGCTTCCCCGCCCAGGGTGGCCCCGCCTTGGGCTTGCTCCAGACATCAGGAGAACCACAGACACACAACCTCACAGCTCGGAGGCAGTATTATAGTAGTTATATTCTTGTATATAGGAGCAGTATTATAGTAGTTATATTCTTGTATATAGGAGAAGTATTATAGTAGTTATATTCTTGTATATAGGAGCAGTATTATAGTAGTTATATTCCTATATATAGGAGCAGTATTATAGTAGTTATATTCTTGTATATAGGAGCAGTATTATAGTAGTTATATTCTTGTATATAGGAGCAGTATTATAGTAGTTATATTCTTGTATATAGGAGCAGTATTATAGTAGTTATATTCTTGTATATAGGAGAAGTATTATAGTAGTTATATTCTTGTATATAGGAGCAGTATTATAGTAGTTATTTTTCTTGTATATAGGAGCAGTATTATAGTAGGTATATTATTGTATATAGGAGGCAGTATTATAGTAGTTATATTCTTGTATATAGGAGCAGTATTATAGTAGTTATATTCTTGTATATAGGGGGCAGTATTATAGTAGTCATATTCTTGTATATAGGAGAAGTATTATAGTAGTTATATTCTTGTATATAGGAGCAGTATTATAGTAGTTATATTCTTGTATATAGGGGCAGTATTATAGTAGTTATATTCTTGTATATAGGAGGCAGTATTATAGTAGATATATTCTTGTATATAGGAGCAGTATTATAGTAGTTATATTCTTGTATATAGGGGGCAGTATTATAGAAGTTATATTCTTGTGTATAGGAGCAGTATTATAGTAGTTATATTCCTGTATATAGGAGCAGTATTATAGTAGTTATATTCTTGTATATAGAAGCAGTATTATAGTAGTTATATTCTTGTATATAGGAGCAGTATTATAGTAGTTATATTCTTGTATATAGGAGCAGTATTATAGTAGATATATTCTTGTATATAGGAGCAGTATTATAGTAGTTATATTCCTGTATATAGGAGGCAGTATTATAGTAGTTATATTCTTGTATATAGGAGGCAGTATTATAGTAGTTATATTCTTGTATATAGGAGCAGTATTATAATAGTTATATTCTTGTATATAGGGGGCAGTATTATAGTAGTTATATTCTTGTATATAGGAGCAGTATTATAGTAGCTATATTCTTGTATATAGAGGCAGTATTATAGTAGCTATATTCTTGTATATAGGAGCAGTATTATAGTAGTTATATTCTTGTATATAGGAGCAGTATTATAGTAGTTATATTCTTGTATATAGGAGCAGTATTACAGTAGTTATATTCTTGTATATAGGAGCAGTAATATAGTAGTTATATTCTTGTATATAGGGGCAGTATTACAGTAGTTATATTCTTGTATATAGGAGCAGTATTATAGTAGTTATATTCTTGTATATAGGAGACAGTATTATAGTAGTTATATTCTTGTATATAGGAGCAGTATTATAGTAGTTATATTCTTGTGTATAGGTGCAGTATTATAGTAGTTATATTCTTGTATATAGGGGGCAGTATTATAGTAGCTATATTCTTGTATATAGGAGCAGTATTATAGTAGTTATATTCTTGTATATAGGGGCAGTATTATAGTAGCTATATTCTTGTATATAGGAGCAGTATTATAGTAGTTATATTCTTGTATATAGGAGCAGTATTATAGTAGTTATATTCTTGTATATAGGAGCAGTATTATAGTAGTTATATTCTTGTATATAGGAGCAGTATTACAGTAGTTATATTCTTGTATATAGGAGGCAGTATTACAGTAGTTATATTCTTGTATATAGGAGCAGTATTAAAGTAGTTATATTCTTGTATATAGGGGGCAGTATTATAGTAGTTATATTCTTGTATATAGGAGCAGTATTATAGTAGTTATATTCTTGTATATAGGAGCAGTATTATAGTAGTTATATTCTTGTATATAGGAGCAGTATTATAGTAGTTATATTCTTGTATATAGAGAGTATTATTATAGTAGTTATATTCTTGTATATAGGAGCAGTATTATAGTAGTTATATTCTTGTATATAGGAGCAGTATTATAGTAGTTATATTCTTGTATATAGGAGCAGTATTATAGTAGTTATATTCTTGTATATAGGAGCAGCATTATAGTAGTTATATTCTTGTATATAGAGAGTATTATTATAGTAGTTATATTCTTGTATATAGGAGCAGTATTATAATAGTTATATTCTTGTATATAGGAGCAGTATTAAAGTAGTTATATTCTTGTATATAGGGGGCAGTATTATAGTAGCTATATTCTTGTATATAGGAGCAGTATTATAGTAGTTATATTCTTGTATATAGGGGCAGTATTATAGTAGCTATATTCTTGTATATAGGAGCAGTATTATAGTAGTTATATTCTTGTATATAGGAGCAGTATTATAGTAGTTATATTCTTGTATATAGGAGCAGTATTATAGTAGTTATATTCTTGTATATAGGAGCAGTATTACAGTAGTTATATTCTTGTATATAGGAGCAGTATTAAAGTAGTTATATTCTTGTATATAGGAGCAGTATTATAGTAGTTATATTCTTGTATATAGGAGCAGTATTATAGTAGCTATATTCTTGTATATAGGAGTATTATTATAGTAGTTATATTCTTGTATATAGGAGCAGTATTATAGTAGTTATATTCTTGTATATAGGGGGCAGTATTATAGTAGTTATATTCTTGTATATAGGGGGCAGTATTATAGTAGCTATATTCTTGTATATAGGAGTATTATTATAGTAGTTATATTCTTGTATATAGGAGCAGTATTATAGTAGTTATATTCTTGTATATAGGGGGCAGTATTATAGTAGTTATATTCTTGTATATAGGAGCAGTATTATAGTAGTTATATTCTTGTATATAGGAGCAGTATTATAGTAGTTATATTCTTGTATATAGGAGCAGTATTATAGTAGTTATATTCTTGTATATAGAGAGTATTATTATAGTAGTTATATTCTTGTATATAGGAGCAGTATTATAGTAGTTATATTCTTGTATATAGGAGCAGTATTATAGTAGTTATATTCTTGTATATAGGAGCAGTATTATAGTAGTTATATTCTTGTATATAGGATCAGTATTATAGTAGTTATATTCTTGTATATAGGAGCAGTATTATAGTAGTTATTTTCTTGTATATAGGAGCAGTATTATAGTAGTTATATTCTTGTATATAGGAGCAGTATTATAGTAGTTATATTCTTGTATATAGGATGCAGTATTATAGTAGTTATATTGTTGTATATAGGAGCAGTATTATAGTAGTTATATTCTTGTAAATAGAGGGCAGTATTATAGTAGTTATATTGTTGTATATAGGAGCAGTATTATAGTAGTTATATTCTTGTATATAGGAGCAGTATTATAGTAGTTATATTCTTGTATATAGAGAGTATTATTATAGTAGTTATATTCTTGTATATAGGAGCAGTATTATAGTAGTTATATTCTTGTATATAGGAGGCAGTATTATAGTAGTTATATTCTTGTATATAGGAGCAGTATTATAGTAGTTATATTCTTGTGTATAGGAGCAGTATTATAGTAGTTATATTCTTGTATATGGGAGCAGTATTATAGTAGTTATATTCTTGTGTATAGGAGCAGTATTATAGTAGTTATATTCTTGTATATAGGAGCAGTATTATAGTAGTTATATTCTTGTGTATAGGAGGCAGTATTATAGTAGTTATATTCTTGTATATAGGAGCAGTATTATAGTAGTTATATTCTTGTATATAGGAGCAGTATTATAGTAGTTATATTCCTGTATATAGGAGCAGAATTATAGTAGATATATTCTTGTATATAGGAGCAGTATTATAGTAGTTATATTCCTGTATATAGGAGCAGTATTATAGTAGTTATATTCTTGTATATAGGAGCAGTATTATAGTAGATATATTCTTGTATATAGGAGCAGTATTATAGTAGTTATATTCCTGTATATAGGAGCAGTATTATAGTAGTTATATTCTTGTATATAGGAGCAGTATTATAGTAGATATATTCTTGTATATAGGAGGCAGTATTATAGTAGTTATATTCTTGTATATAGGAGCAGTATTATAGTAGATATATTCTTGTATATAGGAGGCAGTATTATAGTAGTTATATTCTTGTATATAGGAGCAGTATTATAGTAGTTATATTCTTGTATATAGGAGGCAGTATTATAGTAGTTATATTCTTGTATATAGGAGCAGTATTATAGTAGATATATTCTTGTATATAGGAGGCAGTATTATAGTAGTTATATTCTTGTATATAGGAGCAGTATTATAGTAGTTATATTCTTGTATATAGGAGCAGTATTATAGTAGTTATATTCTTGTATATAGGAGCAGTATTATAGTAGATATATTCTTGTATATAGGAGGCAGTATTATAGTAGTTATATTCTTGTATATAGGAGCAGTATTATAGTAGTTATATTCTTGTATATAGGAGCAGTATTATAGTAGTTATATTCCTGTATATAGGAGCAGTATTATAGTAGTTATATTCTTGTATATAGGAGCAGTATTATAGTAGTTATATTCCTGTATATAGGAGAAGTATTATAGTAGTTATATTCTTGTATAGAGGAGCAGTATTATAGTAGCTATATTCTTGTATATAGGAGCAGTATTATAGTAGTTATATTCTTGTATATAGGAGCAGTATTATAGTAGTTATATTCTTGTATATAGGAGCAGTATTATAGTAGT
This sequence comes from Hyla sarda, assembly GCF_029499605.1. Lineage (NCBI taxonomy): Eukaryota > Metazoa > Chordata > Amphibia > Anura > Hylidae > Hyla > Hyla sarda. The sequence continues at coordinate 515,251,115 of NC_079190.1, read as the reverse complement.
TATATTCTTGTATATAGGAGCAGTATTATAGTAGTTATATTCCTGTATATAGGAGAAGTATTATAGTAGATATATTCTTGTATATAGGAGGCAGTATTATAGTAGTTATATTCTTGTATATAGGAGCAGTATTATAGTAGTTATATTCTTGTATATAGGAGCAGTATTATAGTAGTTATATTCTTGTATATAGGAGCAGTATTATAGTAGTTATATTCTTGTATATAGGAGCAGTATTATAGTAGTTATATTCTTGTATATAGGAGCAGTATTATAGTAGTTATATTCTTGTATATAGGAGCAGTATTATAGTAGATATATTCTTGTATATAGGAGGCAGTATTATAGTAGTTATTCTTGTACATAGGGGGCTCTGGTCGAAATGAATGGACCCCAATATTTTTTATCTCTTTGGGTACCTGCTGTTCTATGACACACTGTTACGCTGCTCTGCTGTATCATGTCTTTCCTTTGTATTACACTCTCTGTATCTAATCAGTAGAGATACACCGGGTTGTAGTGTAGCTGTATACGGTATAACACTGTGTGAGGTCTCCACAACCACAAGAATCTGAGAAACCTCAGTGCGAATGTGATAGAAATGTTAAATTACCCCTCAGAGCTGCGGTTATTTCTTTACATTTCTCCCACATTTTTTTGCACAGTAACAGGAAACCGATAATCATAGAATCCCCTGAAATCTGCTGCCGTCATGGGGTCCACGAGGAGCGCTCCGGCACCGTGGTACAACCGCACCTCACTCCAGGGCGACACAACCAAGAAATATCCTTCAGTTTCTCATATTTACATTAAGATAAAAATAAAACAATAAAGATCCCGACAATTCACAGCTGTACAAATAATTCAGTAATGTGCAGAGAGGAGATCACAATTCTGCTCTTACTGGAGACGACTGTGAAAACGTCAGTCACTTCCACAGGTATATTAACTATTCTGCAGTTTCATCATATACTTCAGTAGCCTCCACAGCTGCACTTACTGTTCTGCTGTTACATCATCTTATCCTCCAGAGCTGCACTCACTATTCTGCTGTTACAGGATGTCTTATCCTCCAGAGCTGCACTCACTATTCTGCTGTTACATCATGTCTTATCCTCAGAGCTGCACTCACTATTCTGCTATTACATCATGTCTTATCCTCAGAGCTGCACTCACTATTCTGCTGTTACATCATCTTATCCTCCAGAGCTGCACTCACTATTCTGCTGTTACATCATCTTATCCTCCAGAGCTGCACTCGCTATTCTGCTGTTACATCATGTCTTATCCTCCAGAGCTGCACTCACTATTCTGCTGTTACATCATGTCTTATCCTCAGAGCTGCACTCACTATTCTGCTATTACATCATGTCTTATCCTCAGAGCTGCACTCACTATTCTGCTGTTACATCATCTTATCCTCCAGAGCTGCACTCACTATTCTGCTGTTACATCATCTTATCCTCCGGAGCTGCACTCACTATTCTGCTGTTACATCATCTTATCCTCCAGAGCTGCACTCACTATTCTGCTGTTACATCATGTCTTATCCTCCAGAGCTGCACTCACTATTCTGCTGTTACATCATCTTATCCTCCAGAGCTGCACTCACTATTCTGCTGTTACATCATGTCTTATGCTCCAGAGCTGCACTCACTATTCTGCTGTTACATCATGTCTTATCCTCCAGAGCTGTACTCACTATTCTGCTGTTACATCATGTCTTATCCTCCAGAGCTGCACTCACTATTCTGCTGTTACATCATGTCTTATCCTCCAGAGCTGCACTCACTATTCTGCTGTTACATCATGTCTTATCCTCCAGAGCTGTACTCACTATTCTGCTGTTACATCATGTCTTATCCTCCAGAGCTGCACTCACTATTCTGCTGTTACATCATGTCTTATCCTCCAGAGCTGCACTCACTTTTCTGCTGTTACATCATGTCTTATCCTCCAGAGCTGCACTCACTATTCTGCTGTTACATCATGTCTTATCCTCCAGAGCTGCACTCACTATTCTGCTGTTACATCATGTCTTATCCTCCAGAGCTGCACTCACTATTCTGCTGTTACATCATGTCTTATCCTCCAGAGCTGCACTCACTATTCTGCTGTTACATCATCTTATCCTCCAGAGCTGCACTCACTATTCTGCTGTTACATCATGTCTTATGCTCCAGAGCTGCACTCACTATTCTGCTGTTACATCATGTCTTATCCTCCAGAGCTGTACTCACTATTCTGCTGTTACATCATGTCTTATCCTCCAGAGCTGCACTCACTATTCTGCTGTTACATCATGTCTTATCCTCCAGAGCTGCACTCACTATTCTGCTGTTACATCATGTCTTATCCTCCAGAGCTGTACTCACTATTCTGCTGTTACATCATGTCTTATCCTCCAGAGCTGCACTCACTATTCTGCTGTTACATCATGTCTTATCCTCCAGAGCTGCACTCACTATTCTGCTGTTACATCATGTCTTATCCTCCAGAGCTGCACTCACTATTCTGCTGTTACATCATGTCTTATCCTCCAGAGCTGCACTCACTATTCTGCTGTTACATCATGTCTTATCCTCCAGAGCTGCACTCACTATTCTGCTGTCACATCATCTTATCCTCCAGAGCTGCACTCACTATTCTGCTGTTACATCATGTATTATCCTCCAGAGCTGCACTCACTATTCTGCTGTCACATCATCTTATCCTCCAGAGCTGCACTCACTATTCTGCTGTTACATCATGTATTATCCTCCAGAGCTGCACTCACTATTCTGCTGTCACATCATCTTATCCTCCAGAGCTGAACTCACTATTCTGCTGTTACATCATGTATTATCCTCCAGAGCTGCACTCACTATTCTGCTGTTACATCATGTCTTATCCTCCAGAGCTGCACTCACTATTCTGCTGTTACATCCTGTCTTATCCTCCAGAGCTGCACTCACTATTCTGCTATTACATCGTGTTATCCCCCAGAGCTGCACTCACTATTCTGCTGTTACATCATGTCTTATCCTCCAGAGCTGCACTCACTATTCTGCTGTCACATCATCTTATCCTCCAGAGCTGCACTCACTATTCTGCTGTTACATCATGTCTTATCCTCCAGAGCTGCACTCACTATTCTGCTGTTACATCCTGTCTTATCCTCCAGAGCTGCACTCACTATTCTGCTATTACATCGTGTTATCCCCCAGAGCTGCACTCACTATTCTGCTGTTACATCATGTCTTATCCTCCAGAGCTGCACTCACTATTCTGCTGTCACATCATCTTATCCTCCAGAGCTGCACTCACTATTCTGCTGTTACATCATGTCTTATCCTCCAGAGCTGCACTCACTATTCTGCTGTTACATCATATCTTATCCTCCAGAGCTGCACTCACTCTTCTGCTGTTACATCATGTCTTCTATAGATTCAGGGTGTTTGTTTTTATTGTTTCTTTCTCATCCAGATGGAATCCAGATCTTGTTTTAGTGCAGATTTCCTCCGCATTATGTCTTCAGCCTCCTCCATATAATAACATCCAGACACGTCCCACATCAAAGATCCGGCCATCACTTGTGGCCCCTGAGCTCCACATATCATACTGTGAGCTGTGGGGGGCCCAGAACATCAATCCCAAGAAGGGCCTGAGGTTGTCGGGAGACTGGGTGACAAATTCACATCTGCTCTACCAAGAATGCCTTAAAGGGCCAGTACATTGGACGTTCACTTAGGAAGGCGATGACCCCTCTCCTGTGACCTCCAACTCCCAGCATGAGAGGCCATGATGATGGTTCAGAGTTTACTTCTGTCTCTGTCCATTATTCACAAGGGTTTATATATATCAACAGTCGTGATCCCATAATGCACCAGGAGTCACTCCCATCAGCAGTGGTAATCCCATAATGCACCAGGACTCTCTCCTATCAGTAGTGGTAATCCCATAATGCACCAGGACTCACCCCCATCAGTATTAATAATCCCATAATGCACCAGGACTCACTCCTATCAGTATTAATAATCCCATAATGCACCAGGACTCACCCCCATCAGTAGTGGTAATCCCATAATGCACCAGGACTCACTCCTATCAGTATTAATAATCCCATAATGCACCAGGACTCACCCCCATCAGTAGTGGTAATCCCATAATGCTCCAGGACTCACTCCTATCAGTATTAATAATCCCATAATGCACCAGGACTCACCCCCATCAGTAGTGGTAATCCCATAATGCACCAGGACTCACTCCCATCAGTAGTGGTAATCCCATAATGCACCAGGACTCTCTCCCATCAGTAGTGGTAATCCCATAATGCTCCAGGACTCAGTCCCATCAGTAGTGGTAATCCCATAATGCACCAGGACTCACTCCCATCAGTAGTGGTAATCCCATAATGCTCCAGGACTCACTCCTATCAGTAGTGGTAATCCCATAATGCACCAGGACTCACTCCCATCAGTAGTGGCAATCCCATAATGCACCAGGACTCTCTCCCATCAGTAGTGGTAATCCCATAATGCTCCAGGACTCACTCCCATCAGTATTAATAATCCCATAATGCACCAGGACTCACTCCCATCAGTAGTGGTAATCCCATAATGCACCAGGACTCTCTCCCATCAGTAGTGGTAATCCCATAATGCACCAGGATTCTCTCCTATCAGTAGTGGTAATCCCATAATGCACCAGGACTCTCTCCCATCAGTAGTGATAATCCCATAATGCACCAGGACTCTCTCCCATCAGTAGTGGTAATCCCATAATGCACCAGGACTCACTCCTATCAATAGTGGTAATCCCATAATGCACCAGGATTCTCTCCTATCAGTAGTGGTAATCCCATAATGCACCAGGACTCACTCCCATCAGTAGTGGTAATCCCATAATGCACCAGGACTCACTCCCATCAGTATTAATAATCCCATAATGCACCAGGACTCACTCCTATCAGTAGTGGTAATCCCATAATGCACCAGGATTCTCTCCTATCAGTAGTGGTAATCCCATAATGCACCAGGACTCTCTCCCATCAGTAGTGGTAATCCCATAATGCTCCAGGACTCACTCCCATCAGTAGTGGTAATCCCATAATGCACCAGGACTCTCTCCTATCAGTAGTGGTAATCCCATAATGCACCAGGACTCTCTCCTATCAGTAGTGGTAATCCCATAATGCACCAGGACTCACTCCTATCAGTAGTGGTAATCCCATAATGCACCAGGACTCACTCCCATCATTATTAATAATCCCATAATGCACCTGGACTCACTCCCATCAGTATTAATAATCCCATAATGCTCCAGGACTCACTCCTATCAGTAGTGGTAATCCCATAATGCTCCAGGACTCACTCCTATCAGTAGTGGTAATCCCATAATGCACCAGGACTCACTCCTATCAGTAGTGGTAATCCCATAATGCACCAGGACTCACTCCTATCAGTAGTGGTAATCCCATAATGCACCAGGACTCACTCCTATCAGTAGTGGTAATCCCATAATGCACCAGGACTCTCTCCCATCAGTAGTGGTAATCCCATAATGCACCAGGACTCACTCCTATCAGTATTAATAATCCCATAATGCACCAGGACTCTCTCCCATCAGTATTAATAATCCCATAATGCACCAGGATTCTCTCCTATCAGTAGTGGTAATCCCATAATGCACCAGGACTCACTCCCATAAGTAGTGGTAATCCCATAATGCACCAGGACTCACTCCTATCAGTAGTGGTAATCCCATAATGCACCAGGACTCAGTCCCATCAGTAGTGGTAATCCCATAATGCACCAGGATTCTCTCCTATCAGCAGTGGTAATCCCATAATGCACCAGGACTCACTCCTATCAGTAGTGGTAATCCCATAATGCACCAGGATTCACTCCTATCAGTAGTGGTAATCCCATAATGCACCAGGACTCACTCCCATCAGTATTAATAATCCCATAATGCACCAGGACTCTCTCCCATCAGTAGTGATAATCCCATAATGCACCAGGACTCACTCCCATCAGTATTAATAATCCCATAATGCACCAGGACTCACTCCCATCAGCAGTGGTAATCCCATAATGCACCAGGACTCACTCCCATCAGTAGTGGTAATCCCATAATGCACCAGGACTCAGTCCCATCAGTATTAATAATCCCATAATGCACCAGGATTCACTCCCATCATTAGTGGTAATCCCATAATGCTCCAGGACTCTCTCCCATCAGTAGTGGTAATCCTATAATGCACCAGGATTCTCTCCCATCAGTAGTGGTAATCCTATAATGCACCAGGATTCTCTCCCATCAGTAGTGGTAATCCTATAATGCACCAGGATTCTCTCCCATCAGTAGTGGTAATCCCATAATGCACCAGGACTCACTCCTATCAGTAGTGATAATCCCATAATGCACCAGGACTCACTCCCATCAGTATTAATAATCCCATAATGCACCAGGACTCACTCCCATCAGTATTAATAATCCCATAATGCACCAGGATTCTCTCCTATCAGTAGTGGTAATCCCATAATGCACCAGGACTCACTCCTATCAGTAGTGGTAATCCCATAATGCACCAGGACTCACTCCCATCAGTATTAATAATCCCATAATGCACCAGGACTCACTCCTATCAGTATTAATAATCCCATAATGCACCAGGACTCTCTCCCATCAGTATTAATAATCCCATAATGCACCAGGACTCACTCCCATCAGTATTAATAATCCCATAATGCACCAGGATTCTCTCCTATCAGTAGTGGTAATCCCATAATGCACCAGGACTCACTCCCATCAGTAGTGGTAATCCCATAATGCACCAGGACTCACTCCCATCAGTAGTGGTAATCCCATAATGCACCAGGACTCACTCCCATCAGTAGTGGTAATCCCATAATGCACCAGGACTCAGTCCCATCAGTAGTGGTAATCCCATAATGCACCAGGATTCTCTCCTATCAGTAGTGGTAATCCCATAATGCACCAGGACTCACTCCTATCAGTATTAATAATCCCATAATGCACCAGGACTCACTCCTATCAGTAGTGGTAATCCCATAATGCACCAGGACTCTCTCCCATCAGTATTAATAATCCCATAATGCACCAGGACTCACTCCTATCAGCAGTGGTAATCCCATAATGCACCAGGACTCACTCCTATCAGTAGTGGTAATCCCATAATGCACCAGGACTCTCTCCCATCAGTAGTGATAATCCCATAATGCACCAGGACTCTCTCCCATCAGTAGTGGTAATCCCATAATGCACCAGGACTCAGTCCCATCAGTAGTGGTAATCCCATAATGCACCAGGACTCACTCCCATCAGTAGTGGTAATCCCATAATGCACCAGTACTCTCTCCCATCAGTAGTGGTAATCCCATGATGCACCAGGACTCAGTCCCATCAGTAGTGGTAATCCCATAATGCACCAGGACTCACTCCCATCAGTAGTGGTAATCCCATAATGCACCAGGACTCACTCCTATCAGTATTAATAATCCCATAATGCACCAGGACTCAGTCCCATCAGTAGTGGTAATCCCATAATGCACCAGGACTCTCTCCCATCAGTAGTGGTAATCCCATAATGCACCAGGACTCTCTCCCATCAGTAGTGGTAATCCCATAATGCACCAGGACTCACTCCCATCAGTAGTGGTAATCCCATAATGCACCAGGACTCACTCCTATCAGTATTAATAATCCCATAATGCACCAGGACTCAGTCCCATCAGTAGTGGTAATCCCATAATGCACCAGGACTCTCTCCCATCAGTATTAATAATCCCATAATGCACCAGGACTCACTCCCATCAGTAGTGGTAATCCCATAATGCACCAGGACTCAGTCCCATCAGTAGTGGTAATCCCATAATGCACCAGTACTCTCTCCCATCAGTAGTGGTAATCCCATGATGCACCAGGACTCAGTCCTATCAGTAGTGGTAATCCCATAATGCACCAGGACTCAGTCCCATCAGTAGTGGTAATCCCATAATGCACCAGGACTCTCTCCCATCAGTAGTGGTAATCCCATAATGCACCAGGACTCACTCCCATCAGTAGTGGTAATCCCATAATGCACCAGGACTCAGTCCCATCAGTAGTGGTAATCCCATAATGCACCAGGACTCTCTCCCATCAGTAGTGGTAATCCCATAATGCACCAGGACTCACTCCCATCAGTAGTGGTAATCCCATAATGCGCCAGGACTCTCTCCCATCAGTAGTGGTAATCCCATAATGCACCAGGACTCACTCCCATCAGTAGTGGTAATCCCATAATGCACCAGGACTCACTCCCATCAGTAGGGGTAATCCCATAATGCACCAGGACTCACTCCTATCAGTAGTGGTAATCCCATAATGCACCAGGACTCACTCCCATCAGTAGTGGTAATCGTTAATTTCTAACGATAATTTGTTTTCCCTTAGTCCTAACAGGAGCACAGATGGGGTATTCCACCCCCCGCGAACTGGTAGGACAGATGGAATTTTTATTGATTAATAAACTAATTAGCAAACCACACCCACAATACCCTGTATAAAGGAGGGGTCACCCTCTGTCCCCTTGTGTTGTAACAAGAAGAACTAATAATAATAATAATAATAATACTAGGGAGGGAAAGTTGTGCTACTGTTAGGACTAAGGGAAAACAAATTATCGTTAGAAATTAACGATTCCCTTACGTCCTAACCAGTAGCACAGATGGGGATATGGCAAGCAGAATACCCTATGAGGGAGGGCTCCCATGCCTGGCGGCAGATAATACTGACCGTCCAAAGGAAGAGTAATCGGCAATTCTACTATCAAGCCTGTAGTGGGTGATAAAGGTGGAGAGTGAACTCCAGGATGCAGCCTTGCATATGTGTTCCAAGGGAACTAAATTCCTTTCCGCAAAGGAAGTAGATACAGACCTGGTAGAATGAGCTCTTACGAACTCAGGAGGCTCCATGTTCTGAGATACCATTGCTTCACAAATGGCATTTTTTACCCATCTACTGATGGAAGGTTTAGAGGCTTTGTGACCCTTCCGGGCCCCTGCAAAAAGGATTAGTAGATTTTCATCCTTCCTAAACAGCTTAGATCTTTCTAAGTAGATCCGGAGACATCTAGAAATATCGAGGCAATGCAGGCCTCTTTCTTCGTCAGTGGATGGACGTGGAGCTAGGACTGGAAGAGAAATTATTTGATTTATGTTCTGGAAGGATGGTAATTTAGGGATAAAAGATGGAATAAATCTGAAAAGTACCCTATCTGGCAAGAATCTTGTATAGGGTTCAAACGCAGAGAGCGCTTGTAATTCACCAATTCTCTTGGCAGATGTTATAGCCAGTAAAAAAGTTGTTTTAATGGTAACAAACTTTATGTCCACGTCCTCCATAGGCTCAAAGGGAGGAGATGACAGTCCCTTGAGTACGACTGATAAATCCCAAGTGGGAACTGGTTGTATAATTGTAGGTTTCAACCTTGAGGCCCCTCTCAAGAATGTTTTGATCAGTGGGTCTTGAAATAAAGGCTTATTAATGTAAGCCGAAATGGCCGAAACTTGGACCTTGAGAGTAGAAGGAGACAAATTCTTGTCTAGTCCATCCTGGAGAAAGCTGAGAATGGTAGGAGCAGCTATATCTCTTCCAACTTGCTTCTTGGAGCACCAAGATTGGAAAATTGTCCAGATTCTTTTGTATGTCTTATTGGTTGACTCCGCTCTGGAGTGTGAGAGTGTTTTCAAGACCGCACTGGAAAGCCCTTCTAAATGTGGAAGGGACTGATCAACCTCCAGGCTGTCAGGTTGAACATCTGAAGATTCGAGCAGCTGTGCGTGTCCCCCGACACTAATGCTTGCTCTGGGGGAAGCCTCCAAAATTGTCCCCGACTCATCTGAAAGAGTTGGGTGAACCAAGCTCTCTTGGGCCAAAATGGGATTATGGCTATGACGGATGCTTGGTCTTGCCTGATCTTCATCAATACCCTTGGGATCAAGGAAATTGGAGGGTAGATGTAGGCCAGCCTGAACCTCCACGGGATTGAGAAAGCATCTATTGCCACCGGGTTGTCTTCCCTGTAAAGGGAACAGAACCTCTCCAACTTGGAGTTGAACCTCGTTGCCATGAGGTCTATCTCTGGCACACCCCACCTGAGCGTTATCTCTCTGAATATGACTGGGTGGAGAGACCATTCTGCGGTTAGGAGTCCTCTGCTCAGGCGGTCGGCTATCATATTGAGGGAACCTCGAATATGAACCGCGGACAGGTGGGTGAGGTTCCTTTCTGCCCAATCCAAGATCAGACCCACCTCTCTGAGGAGGTTTTGTGATCGAGTGCCTCCCTGCTTGTTGATGTACATCACAGCCGTCATGCTGTCGGATTGGATCTTGACAGCTTTCCCTTGGAGGACAGAAGCAAAGTGCAGCAATGCTAGCCTGATTGCACGAATCTCCAGGAGATTGGAGGTTAATAGTTTGTCCTGAGGAGACCATGCACCTTGCACTGTCAGATCCTGAAGATGCGCTCCCCAACCTACAAGGGATGCGTCGGTAGTAAGTATGATCCAAGAGGGTTGGATCAGGGACCGGCCGTCCTCTAGGTGAGACCACCACCTCAGAGAAGAACGGGTTGCGCAAGACAGGGAGTGACACCTGTTCAGGCCGGATGGCCGGTGATTCCAAATGGCAAGAACCTCTGCTTGGAGAGGGCGAAGATGCCAAAGAGCCCAAGGTACCGCGTCTGCGGTAGCGGACATAAGTCCCAACATCCGCATGAGAGTGCGAATAGACACTTTCCGGGATATTAAAAGATGTTGAGCCGATTCTTGAACCCGGAGTTTTCTCTCGGGAGTGAGGTAGAGTGTCATTGACATTGTATCGACTATGAAACCAAGGAACCTCACTGATGTTGTCGGGAGGAAATTGGACTTGGCCCAATTGACTATCCAACCCAACTGATGAAGGAAGGATACGGCTAGCTGGAGATGTTGGGACAGGATCGTTTGAGATGGAGCTCTGAGGAGCCAATCGTCTAGGTAGGGAACAATGCTGAGCCCCTGGAGCCTTAGAGCAGCTACCACAGCCACCACAACCTTGGTAAATGTGTGAGGGGCAGAAGAGATCCCAAACGGGAGGGCTACAAACTGGAGGTGTTTTAGAACTCCCCCTACCTGAACAGCGATCCTTAAATACTTCCTGGATGCAGGATGAATAGGGATATGGAGGTAAGCATCCTTTAAGTCCAGGGTGGCCAGGTAATCTCCTGGCGAGATAAGGTTGACCACAGACTGAATGGTTTCCATGCGAAAGCGTTTGTGCTTTACAAACTGATTGAAAAATCTTAGATCTATAATCATCCGCCAGTCTCCCGTTAGCTTGGGAACAAGGAAGACTGGGGAATAGATCCCTGCCCCCCAATCCGGTGTAGGAACTTCCTCCAGGGCACCTTTCTGGATATACTCCAGAATGTAAGACTCTAGAACCGACTGCTTGACTGGGGGAAGAACTCTTGTTTGCACATACCGGGAAGGAGGAATTGATACAAGATCTATTGAATAACCAACTGAAATTATTCTCAGGACCCAAGGATCCTGAATAAGTAGAGTCCAAGCATCTAAAAAATGACGTAGGCGGCCGCCTACAGGAATATGGGGGGCAGGATGGGAAACTGGAGAGGTCAACCTGGCAGGGAACCCAGAGCTTCCTAGAAGCCCATAGTCAGAGTCTTCTCTCCTTGGGACCACGGGAGCGCTTACCGCCCCGGCGTTGATTACCCCACTCCTTCTGGGGTCTAGGTTGGGCAGTTGATCTGTCCCCAAAACGCCTGCCCCGACCGCGAAAGGACTGCTGAGGAAGGGACTTTCCCTTTTTGTCAGACAGGCCCTCCATTATGCGGTCCAACTCTTTACCAAACAAAATGCCGGGTTCATAAGGCATACTACAAAGAGTATGCTTGGAGGAGTTGTCAGCCTTCCACGGCTTTAACCAGAGAGGACGACGTCCGGCGGAAGACAAGGCCATAGTTTTAGAAGCCAGTTTTAGCTGCTGTATAGCAGCATCGCAAAGAAAATCCATGGCCAGATTGGCCGTTTTGAAGGAGGCCAAAATCTCGTCTCTAGGGACCCCCTGGTCTAAATCCGCCTGAATGGAGGAGAGGCGAGTCTTCAGGAAGTTTGCCACTTCTGAACTGGCAATAGAGACTGAAGCTGAGGCAGCTGCTGTCGAGTACGAGCGCCTAAAAGCGCAATCAGCTTTTCTGTCCATTGGATCCTGGAGGGAAGACCCATCCTCTGAAGGAACCAAGGTTCTCTTGGACATTTTAGCAACAGCAATGTCCACTTTGGGAACAGAGCCCCATGAGGCCAGCTGATCTTCCCTAATGGGAAACATGGTCTTGAAACGTTTGGACAAGACCGGGCCTTTTTCAGGATTTTTCCATTCTGTCTTAAGTACAGACAATAGGGTCTCGTCCGCTTTAAAGGCCCTAGGCCCCTTAGAGGCGGAGGAGGAAGCTTCCCCGGGATCAACATCCTGGTCCCCCGACCTAATGGATCTCAAAAGTCGCTGGGTTTTTTCCAGCGGAAAAAAATAAGGGATGGTCTCTTCCTCATCGGAAGAGGATGATGTAGGATCTTCTTTATCCGGTCCCATAGATACATCCATTCTAGGAGGAGAGGCTGGTCTGGGACGTTTCTGAGCAACAGCTTGCTTTAATTCCTCAATGGATGCATGCATAGCAGACATATTCGTGGAAACCCACACATACATATCTTGCACAGTAGGTTCCGCCAGATGGGAGGGTAGAGTCTTGGCCCTACAAGGTGGACATCTAGAAAATTCATAAGAATCTTCTAGCGGAACACTACAATCATGGCAAGCGAGGTGTTTCCGCTTGGAGGTCCTTTTTCCAGGACCTTCACGGTCAGCGGAGCCTTCCGTAGACATAATCTGAGGAAGATATTGATATTACTAATTATTAAGCAAGCTCAGAGAAAAAAGATTCAAAAAATCTAAAGCAAAGAAGACTACCAAAAAGCAGCAAAAGCGCGAGTGAAAAATAAGTCACAGTACTTTCCGCAGGGACAGTACAGGCCTAAGGTCACAATCTCAAAGACAGATACGTGGACAAGCCAAAGCATCTGGACTCAAAGAGACTGAGCTGCACTCTGGAAGGGATTAAATACCCTTCAAAATTGGCGCCTAAAGGAAGCTCCGCCCACTAGGGCAGAGCAACCTGAAAATAGTCTATTCTAAAGAGTGACTGGAAGAGAGAAAACCCCCCGCCTGGGGAAACAATCTCTACATAGGAAAAAGTTGTTCTTTCCTCTCATGCCCCCCTTTTTACTTTTTTTTTTTTTTTTTTTTTGAAAAGAAAAAAGGAGGGGAAGTGATGTAAGACGCCGCTGACGTCACTTCCGCCGGCCCGAGATGCGGGGCTTAGCCGCACATAGAGAGCCGGGCCGGTGGGCGGAACCTCAGAGCCAGGTCGGCATCAGAGGGATAGCCAAGGAGAGAGCCTGCCCGAAGGTGAGCAGAGCTAACTATAGATTTATTCCCCACAGCCGCAGAAGGCTGTTCAAGGGGAGCCAGTAACTGGCAGTGAAAAAAAGAGAGAACACCTCCTAAGCACGGAGGGTCACCATCTGTCCCACTGTCCGGGAGGACAGAAAAAAACACAAGGGGACAGAGGGTGACCCCTCCTATATACAGGGTATTGTGGGTGTGGTTTGCTAATTAGTTTATTAATCAATAAAAATTCCATCTGTCCTACCAGTTCGCGGGGGGTGGAATACCCCATCTGTGCTACTGGTTAGGACGTAAGGGAATCCCATAATGTACCAGGATTCTCTCCTATCAGTAGTGGTAATCCCATAATGCACCAGGACTCAGTCCCATCAGTAGTGGTAATCCCATAATGCACCAGGACTCACTCCTATCAGTAGTGGTAATCCCATAATGCACCAGGACTCAGTCCCATCAGTATTAATAATCCCATAATGCACCAGGACTCAGTCCCATCAGTAGTGGTAATCCCATAATGCACCAGGACTCACTCCCATCAGTAGTGGTAATCCCATAATGCACCAGGACTCAGTCCTATCAGTAGTGGTAATCCCATAATGCACCAGGACTCACTCCCATCAGTAGTGGTAATCCCATAATGCACCAGGATTCTCTCCTATCAGTAGTGGTAATCCCATAATGCACCAGGACTCAGTCCCATCAGTAGTGGTAATCCCATAATGCACCAGGACTCACTCCTATCAGTAGTGGTAATCCCATAATGCACCAGGACTCAGTCCCATCAGTATTAATAATCCCATAATGCACCAGGACTCAGTCCCATCAGTAGTGGTAATCCCATAATGCACCAGGACTCACTCCTATCAGTAGTGGTAATCCCATAATGCACCAGGACTCACTCCTATCAGTAGTGGTAATCCCATAATGCACCAGGACTCACTCCTATCAGTAGTGGTAATCCCATAATGCACCAGGACTCACTCCTATCAGTAGTGGTAATCCCATAATGCACCAGGACTCACTCCCATCAGTAGTGGTAATCCCATAATGCACCAGGATTCACTCCCATCATTATTAATAATCCCATAATGCACCAGGATTCACTCCCATCATTATTAATAATCCCACAGCGCTTCTCAGCCTTTTGGCTAAAACCAAGTGTAGTACCTTTCTGTTATTGGACAGAATGGAGTGTGGTGTCCCGGTACCGTATTGCATCCAGTACCTGTTGTAGAGGTCCCCAAAGTCAGAGTAACCAGGTTCATGTAGGGTTCCTCGGGTGGGAAAGCCCCTAGTCGCCTCTCCTTAAGTCTAACTTTAATGTTAATAAATGTATATATTAATGATTATACAGCGTCGCAGGACCTGCGGTCATGTGACCATGCTAGTAACCTCTATGGTATGTTGCAGGACCTTAGGAGGTCCTTGGGTCACGTGTTACCCACAGATCTCTGTAATGGTGATTGACATCCCTTTGGACCAATTAGCGTTAGTCCAGCCCCTGCCCATATAAGGGAGCTGCGTCCAATTATCGCTCTCTTGGGTTGCTGCTCTAGTGGATGCCGGACTAACAGGACTGTTCTACGCAACTTTCAAAGACACGCTAGGCCTCAAAACCTACGGCCTCAGGAGAACCAAAAATCGTGAGTCTTATACTAATTTCTGCTAATATTAGCCTGACTACTGGATCGCAACTAATTCCCCTAAATCCAGTGGAACAGCGCAATAGTCCAGAGACAACTATTGTTGTGGACAATCCATTATTACTCTCTACTTAAACTCAGTATCATCTACCTCCCTATTGTTCCTGGGAAGGGCAGTGGTAGGAAAAGCTTTATTGAAGAGCCCTCACCCTGGCATCACGAATAGCAAGGGTTAACAGACACCCTTTATTACCTGCACAGCTACACTCTCCATACCCTACACCCCCCAAACTACCACAGGAGAACCACACAAAGCGGGGCAGGTGTACCAGGGATAGCCATACAAGCAGGTGGCCGGCCCTGAAGTGACCTGTTCCTTTTGAATCTGGTCCTAAGGTCCAAGTAGGGTAAGAACTGAGGCACGAAAGTGACCCACACAAGTGAACACACTCAGCATGCACTTTTCTCTCACTCCATTTGGGCGCTCACCTCTAGTGTTCCGGCTGCTGAGCAAAGGAATTTTTTTAGGTCCAGCCAGATGTCCCGGCGGTATCACTCAGTGCTCATTCACTTATTCACTTACTTTTATTTCTGGTTTTGTCACTGTGCTAGGATTGGTCAGGGGTGCAAAGCCCTTCTGGGTGCCCCTCCTGCCAGTCCATGGGAGGTGTCCGTGGCCATCTGGCTCCGCGCCTCCCTCCATGCCACCTTCATAACGGCTCCTGGCTTGATATCCGGGTTGATGTACTTGTCCCCTAGTAGCTTCGGCGAAAAAGGACACTGAACCTGGAACTTTGCAGATGCCTTATTTTATTGAAAGCCGAGGTACGTGCTCTCAAATCACCCAAGTGCAAGTAAAAAGTGCAAGTGTTCACACAAAAAAACGTGCACGAGGATGCGGTCTATCGCAAGCCCTTCTCCGAAAGGAGAGAGGCCCCCCAACAAACCAAACCCTTCGCCTCCGGGCCAAAAGGCACCTGCAAGGTTCCAGGTACGATGTCCCCTTTCGCCGAAGCTACTCAGGGACCGAAAGTGTTCCCGGCAGACAACTAGGCGTTAACCATGTTGTCACCAAGGAACCAGTAAAACTGGTTTGGCATCCTGCCGAAACAGGATTGCCACGGGGTATAGCAGGGAGGTGAGGAACCTAATGGTCACACACACCTCCCCTAGACCGGCAGGAGGGACACCCAGAAGGGCTACCGCACCCTACCAAATCCTAGTGGACAAAACGAACACAAAAAGTTTACAGTGTACAGGTGTGGATGTGCGCAGTGTGTAATGCTGCCCGGACATCCGACCGGATCTATAAAAATTCCCCGATCCTAGCCGGAAGGCTGGGATACTAAGGTTCAGTGCCCAGAAGAGTGAGAGAAAAAGTGCGTGCTACGTGCTTTCCTTCAAGTGGGGTTGCCAATCCCAAGTGAATTCCGACACCCTGGGGTCACCAGTCCCAGGGCACTTGTGCCACTCGGCCTTCACTCTACCTGGACCCTATGGCCAGATCCAGCAGGGAACAGGTCTCATCGGGGATGACTGCTGTGCTATACAGCCATCCCTGGTACACCCGTCTACTGTGTGGTTACCCATCCTGCCTTGGTGGTCTTCCACACCGCCAACTAACAGGAAAGGTACTACACGTCATCTTAGCCAAAAGGCCGAGAAGTAACTTTGCAGATGCCTTATGGTCCGGAGGAGAAAGGTAGGTGCATTGGTGGCCTCACTCCCTTCGGACTACATCTTGGTGGATGGACTACATCTTAGTGAACGCTTTTTTTTTGTGTGACACGCTTGTACTTTTTCTTAAAAAATCCCATAATGCACGAGGACTTACAGTTGTTGTAGGATATTGCGATCTTACAACGATGAGCCATTTACCCCCTGCTCCAAATTATTATGCAAATTATATTTTTCTCATTTACCTAAATAATTGATGTAAATAACAGTCAGCATAATTCTCATGTTATCAACTATACTCCGCTGCTCAGCATTTGGAACAAACTGTTCTAAACGCTGGAACCGGCGCCGGGAGCTTGTGATGTCATAGCCCCGCCCCTTCGTGACATCCCACCCCACCCCCTCAATGCAAGTCTATAGGAGAGGGGCGTGACGACTGTCACGCCCCCTCCCATAGACTTGCATTGAGGGGGTCGGGTGTGAAGTCATAGGGGGCGGGGCTATGAAGTCACGAGCTCCCAGCGTTAGGAACAGTTTATTCCAAACGCTGGGCATCGGAGTACCCCTTTAATAGTACAATTCAAATTTTATTGAACAAACCTCCTAATTATAACAGGATTTTTTTAAACATAAAAAACGTACAATGGGCTGATCCAAAGGATTACGTACAGTAAGTTTCCAAACACTTTATAGGTTGTAAAGAACTGAAAATTGTCATTTGTTGTGTTTGCAGCATTTACTGAAATCAAAAGCGATTTACATCAAACTTTTAACAACATTTTAACTTTTTAAACCTTTTAACAGGTCCCGTTACATTGTAACACAGGACACTTATTTGACAGCAGCTTCACACGTCTTGAATCCATTGAACTTGTGCGTTTTTGGACAGTTTCTGCTTGAATTTGTGTTACGCCGAGCGCTCCGGGTCCCCGCTCCTCCCCGGAGCGCTCGCTACACTCTCGCTACTGCAGCGCTCCTGTCAGATCCACTGACCCGGTGCGCTGCGATACCGCCTCCAGCCGGGATGCGATTCGCGATGCGGGTGGCGCCCGCTCGCGATGCGCACCCCGGCTCCCGTACCTGACTCGCTCTCCGTCGGTCCTGTCCCGGCGCGCGCGGCCCCGCTCCCTAGGGCGCGCGCGCGCCGGGTCTCTGCGATTTAAAGGGCCACTGCGCCGCTGATTGGCGCAGTTGGTCTAATTAGTGTGTTCACCTGTGCACTCCCTATGTATACCTCACTTCCCCTGCACTCCCTTGCCGGATCTTGTTGCCATTGTGCCAGTGAAAGCGTTTCCTTGTGTGTTCCTAGCCTGTGTTCCAGACCTCCTGCCGTTGCCCCTGACTACGATCCTTGCTGCCTGCCCCGACCTTCTGCTACGTCCGACCTTGCTTTGTCTACTCCCTTGTACCGCGCCTATCTTCAGCAGTCAGAGAGGTTGAGCCGTTGCTAGTGGATACGACCTGGTCACTACCGCCGCAGCAAGACCATCCCGCTTTGCGGCGGGCTCTGGTGAAAACCAGTAGTGACTTAGAACCGGTCCACTAGCACGGTCCACGCCAATCCCTCTCTGGCACAGAGGATCCACCTCCTGCCAGCCGGCATCGTGACAGTAGATCCGGCCATGGATCCCGCTGAAGTCCCTCTGCCAGTTGTCGCCGACCTCACCACGGTGGTCACCCAGCAGTCACAACAGATAGCGCAACAAGGCCACCAGCTGTCTCAACTGACCGTGATGCTACAGCAGCTACTACCACAGCTTCAGCAATCATCTCCTCCGCCAGCTCCTGCACCTCCTCCGCAGCAAGTGGCCGCTTCAGGCCTACGACTATCCTTGCCGGATAAATTTGATGGGGACTCTAAGTTTTGCCGTGGCTTTCTTTCTCAATGTTCCCTGCACTTGGAGATGATGTCGGACCAGTTTCCTACTGAAAGGTCTAAGGTGGCTTTCGTAGTCAGCCTTCTGTCTGGAAAAGCTCTGTCATGGGCCACACCGCTCTGGGACCGCAATGACCCCGTCACTGCCTCAGTACACTCCTTCTTCTCAGAAATTCGAAGTGTCTTTGAGGAACCTGCCCGAGCCTCTTCTGCTGAGACTGCCCTGTTGAACCTGGTCCAGGGTAATTCTTCCGTTGGCGAGTACGCCGTACAATTCCGTACTCTTGCTTCTGAACTATCCTGGAATAATGAGGCCCTCTGTGCGACCTTTAAAAAAGGCCTATCCAGCAACATTAAAGATGTTCTGGCCGCACGAGAAATTCCTGCTAACCTACATGAACTCATTCATCTAGCCACTCGCATTGACATGCGTTTTTCCGAAAGGCGTCAGGAGCTCCGCCAGGATATGGACTTTGTTCGCACGAGGCGTTTTTTCTCCCCGGCTCCTCTCTCCTCTGGTCCCCTGCAATCCGTTCCTGTGCCTCCCGCCGTGGAGGCTATGCAAGTTGACCGGTCTCGCCTGACACCTCAAGAGAGGACACGACGCCGCATGGAGAATCTCTGCCTGTACTGTGCCGGTACCGAACACTTCCTGAAGGATTGTCCTATCCGTCCTCCCCGCCTGGAAAGACGTACGCTGACTCCGCACAAAGGTGAGACAGTCCTTGATGTCAACTCTGCTTCTCCACGTCTTACTGTGCCTGTGCGGATATCTGCCTCTACCTTCTCCTTCTCTACTATGGCCTTCTTGGATTCCGGATCTGCAGGAAATTTTATTTTGGCCTCTCTCATCAACAGGTTCAACATCCCGGTGACCAGTCTCGCCAGACCCCTCTACATCAATTCTGTTAACAATGAAAGATTGGACTGTACCATACGTTTCCGCACGGAGCCCCTCCTAATGTGCATCGGACCTCATCACGAGAAAATTGAGTTTTTGGTCCTCTCCAATTGCACTTCCGAAATTCTCCTCGGACTACCCTGGCTTCAACACCATTCCCCAACCCTGGATTGGTCCACTGGGGAGATCAAGAGTTGGGGTTCCTCTTGTTTCAAGGACTGCCTTAAACCGGTTCCCAGTTCTCCTTGCCGTGACCCTGTGGTTCCCCCTGTAACCGGTCTCCCTAAGGCCTATATGGACTTTGCGGATGTTTTTTGCAAAAAACAAGCTGAGACTCTACCTCCTCACAGGCCTTATGACTGTCCTATTGACCTCCTCCCGGGCACTACTCCACCCCGGGGCAGAATTTATCCTCTGTCCGCCCCAGAGACTCTTGCTATGTCTGAGTACATCCAGGAAAATTTAAAAAAGGGCTTTATCCGCAAATCCTCCTCTCCTGCCGGAGCCGGATTTTTCTTTGTGTCCAAAAAAGATGGCTCCCTACGTCCTTGCATTGACTACTGCGGTCTTAATAAAATCACGGTAAAGAACCGCTACCCCCTACCTCTCATCTCTGAACTCTTTGATCGCCTCCAAGGTGCCCACATCTTTACCAAACTGGACTTAAGAGGTGCTTATAATCTCATCCGCATCAGAGAGGGGGATGAATGGAAAACGGCATTTAACACTAGAGATGGACACTTTGAGTATCTGGTCATGCCCTTTGGCCTGTGCAACGCCCCTGCCGTCTTCCAAGACTTTGTTAATGAAATTTTTCGTGATCTCTTATATTCCTGTGTTGTTGTGTATCTGGACGATATCCTGATTTTTTCTGCCAACCTAGAAGAACACCGCCAGCATGTCCGCATGGTTCTTCAGAGACTTCGTGACAATCAACTTTATGCCAAAATGGAGAAATGTCTGTTTGAATGTCAATCTCTTCCTTTCCTAGGATACTTGGTCTCTGGCCAGGGACTACAAATGGATCCAGACAAACTCTCTGCCGTCTTAGATTGGCCACGCCCCTCCGGACTCCGTGCTATCCAACGTTTTTTGGGGTTCGCCAATTATTACAGACAATTTATTCCACATTTTTCTACCATTGTGGCTCCTATCGTGGCTTTAACCAAAAAGAATGCCAATCCTAAGTCATGGCCTCCTCAAGCGGAAGACGCCTTTAAACAGCTCAAGTCTGCCTTTTCTTCGGCTCCCGTGCTCTCCAGACCTGACCCATCTAAACCCTTCCTATTGGAGGTTGATGCCTCCTCAGTAGGAGCTGGAGCGGTCCTTCTACAAAAAAATTCTTCCGGGCATGCTGTTACTTGTGGTTTTTTTTCTAGGACCTTCTCTCCGGCGGAGAGGAACTACTCCATCGGGGATCGAGAGCTACTAGCCATTAAATTGGCACTTGAGGAATGGAGGCATCTGCTGGAGGGATCAAGATTTCCAGTTATTATTTACACCGATCACAAGAATCTCTCCTATCTCCAGTCTGCCCAACGGCTGAATCCTCGCCAGGCCAGGTGGTCTCTGTTCTTTGCCCGATTTAATTTTGAAATTCACTTTCGGCCTGCCGATAAGAACATTAGGGCCGATGCTCTCTCTCGTTCCTCGGATGCCTCGGAAGTAGAGCTCTCTCCGCAACACATCATTCCTCCTGACTGCCTGATCTCCACTTCTCCAGCCTCCATCAGGCAAACTCCTCCAGGAAAGACCTTTGTTTCTCCACGCCAACGCCTCGGAATCCTCAAATGTGGTCACTCCTCCCATCTCGCAGGTCATGCGGGCATCAAGAAATCCGTGCAACTCATCTCTCGTTTCTATTGGTGGCCGACTCTGGAGACGGATGTTGTGGATTTTGTGCGAGCCTGCACTGTCTGTGCCCGGGATAAGACTCCTCGCCAGAAGCCCGCTGGTCTTCTTCATCCTCTGCCTGTCCCCGAACAGCCTTGGTCTCTGATTGGTATGGACTTTATTACAGACTTACCCTCATCCCGTGGCAACACTGTTGTTTGGGTGGTCGTTGATCGATTCTCCAAAATGGCACATTTCATCCCTCTTCCTGGTCTCCCTTCAGCGCCTCAGTTGGCAAAACAATTTTTTGTACACATTTTTCGTCTTCACGGGTTGCCCACGCAGATCGTCTCGGACAGAGGCGTCCAATTCGTGTCAAAATTCTGGAGGGCTCTCTGTAAACAACTCAAGATTAAATTAAACTTTTCTTCTGCCTATCATCCTCAATCCAATGGGCAAGTAGAAAGAATTAACCAGGTCCTGGGTGATTATTTACGGCATTTTGTTTCCTCCCGCCAGGATGACTGGGCAGATCTTCTACCATGGGCCGAATTCTCGTATAACTTCAGAGTCTCTGAATCTTCCTCCAAATCCCCATTTTTCGTGGTGTACGGCCGTCACCCTCTTCCCCCCCTCCCTACTCCCTTGCCCTCTGGTTTGCCCGCTGTGGATGAAATATCTCGTGATCTTTCCACCATATGGAAAGAGACCCAAAATTCTCTCTTACAGGCTTCATCACGCATGAAGAAGTTTGCTGATAAGAAAAGAAGAGCTCCCCCCATTTTTTCTCCTGGAGACAAGGTATGGCTCTCCGCTAAATATGTCCGCTTCCGTGTCCCTAGCTACAAATTGGGACCACGCTATCTTGGTCCTTTCAAAATTTTGTGCCAGATTAATCCTGTCTCTTACAAACTTCTTCTTCCTCCTTCTCTTCGTATTCCTAATGCCTTTCACGTTTCTCTTCTTAAACCACTCATCATCAACCGTTTCTCTCCCAAACTTGTTTCTCCCACTCCTGTTTCCGGCTCCTCGGACATCTTCTCCGTAAAGGAGATACTGGCCTCCAAGAAGGTCAGAGGGAAAACTTTTTTTTGGGTCGATTGGGAGGGTTGTGGTCCTGAAGAGAGATCCTGGGAACCTGAGGACAATATCCTAGACAAAAGTCTGCTCCTCAGGTTCTCAGGCTCTAAGAAGAGGGGGAGACCCAAGGGGGGGGTACTGTTACGCCGAGCGCTCCGGGTCCCCGCTCCTCCCCGGAGCGCTCGCTACACTCTCGCTACTGCAGCGCTCCGGTCAGATCCACTGACCCGGTGCGCTGCGATACCGCCTCCAGCCGGGATGCGATTCGCGATGCGGGTGGCGCCCGCTCGCGATGCGCACCCCGGCTCCCGTACCTGACTCGCTCTCCGTCGGTGCTGTCCCGGCGCGCGCGGCCCCGCTCCCTAGGGCGCGCGCGCGCCGGGTCTCTGCGATTTAAAGGGCCACTGCGCCGCTGATTGGCGCAAGTGGTTCTAATTAGTGTGTTCACCTGTGCACTCCCTATGTATACCTCACTTCCCCTGCACTCCCTCGCCGGATCTTGTTGCCATTGTGCCAGTGAAAGCGTTTCCTTGTGTGTTCCTAGCCTGTGTTCCAGACCTCCTGTCGTTGCCCCTGACTACGATCCTTGCTGCCTGCCCCGACCTTCTGCTACGTCCGACCTTGCTTCTGTCTACTCCCTTGTACCGCGCCTATCTTCAGCAGTCAGAGAGGTTGAGCCGTTGCTAGTGGATACGACCTGGTCACTACCGCCGCAGCAAGACCATCCCGCTTTGCGGCGGGCTCTGGTGAAAACCAGTAGTGACTTAGAACCGGTCCACTAGCACGGTCCACGCCAATCCCTCTCTGGCACAGAGGATCCACCTCCTGCCAGCCGGCATCGTGACAATTTGTTTGCAAGATGTCAGAATAGCCTCCCAGAGCTGCTCTTTGGATGTAAACTGCCTCCCACCCTTATAGATCTTTGGGATGCTCCAAAGGTTCTCAATAGAATTGAGGTCATGGGAGGATGGAGGCCGCACCATGACCGTATCTCCTTATATCCCCATAGCCGGCATTGATGTAGAGGTCTTCTTTGCAGCATGGAGAAGATGCATTATCATGCGTAAAGATGATTTTATTACGGAAAGCATAGTTCTTCCTTCCGTATCAGGGAAGAAAGGAGTCAGTCAGAAACTCCACATACTTTGCAGAGGTCATCTTTACACCTTCAGGCCAACCAGCTCTCTTCCCATGATTCCGGCCCAAAACATGACTCCACCACCGCCTTGCTGACGTCGCAGCCTTGTTGGAACAGGGTGGCCGTCCACCAACCATCCTCTACTCCATCCATCTGGACCATCCAGGGTTGTACGGCACTCATCAGTGAACAGGACTGTTTGAAAATTAGTCTTCATGTATTTTTCTGCCCAATGCAGCCGTTTCTGCTTATGAGCATTGGTTAGTGGTGGCTGAATAGAAGGTTTTTGCAGTTATAAGACTCTGGAGGACTCTACACTGTCACGATGCCGGCTGGCAGGTAGTGGATCCTCTGTGCCAGAGAGGGATGGCGAGGACCGCGCTAGTGGACCGGTTCTAAGCCACTACAGGTTTTCACCAGAGCCCGCCGCAAAGCGGGATGGTCTTGCTGCGGCGGTAGTGACCAGGTCGTATCCACTAGCAACGGCTCACCTCTCTGACTGCTGAAGATAGGCGAGGTACAAGGGAGTAGGCAGAAGCAAAGTCGGACGTAGCAGAAGGTCGGGGGCAGGCGGCAAGGTTCGTAGTCAGGGTGGATAGCAGAAGTTCTGGTACACAGGCTTTAAACACACCAAACGCTTTCACTAGGCACAAGGGCAACAAGATCCGGCAAGGAAGTGCATGGGAGGAGGTTAGATATAGTCAGGGACCAGGTGGAAGCCAATTAAGCTAATTGGGCCAGGCACCAATCATTGGTGCACTGGCCCTTTAAGTCTCAGGGAGCTGGCGCGCGCGCGCCCTAGAGAGCGGAGCCGCGCGCGCCAGCACATGACAGCAGGGGACGGGAACGGGTAAGTGACCTGGGATGCGATTCGCGAGCGGGCGCGTCCCGCTGTGCGAATCGCATCCCCAACGGCCATGACAGAGCAGCGCTCCCGGTCAGCGGGACTGACCGGGGAGCTGCAGGGAGAAAGACGCCGTGAGCGCTCCGGGGAGGAGCGGGGGCCCGGAGCGCTAGGCGTAACAGTACCCCCCCCTTAGGTCTCCCCTTCTCTTTGTCCGGTAACTGCCTCCCCTGGGATGAGGACACCGGGAAAGGATGGAGGGATTCCTCAACGGCAGGCAGAACAGCAGGAGTAGGAATGGGGAGAGAGGGCAGAGGGCGAGACCTGGCACGGGGCAGTGTGACACCAGGACGAGGGCCATGAGGGGACACAGAGGCTTGCCTGATGGGACTGGGAGGGGGGGAGAGGCATTTCCTGTGGCAGGCAGAGTCCTTAATGACCTTAGGGGGACCGGATACAGGAGGAACCACAGGGTCACGGCAGGGAGTACTGGGAACCGGTTGAAGGCAGTCCTTGGAACAAGAGGGACCCCAACTCTTGATCTCCCCAGTGGACCAATCCAGGGTTGGGGAATGGTGTTGAAGCCAGGGTAGTCCAAGGAGAACTTCAGAAGTGCAATTAGGAAGGACAAAAAATACAATTTCCTCGTGATGAGGTCCGATGCACATTAGGAGGGGCTCCGTGCGGTAACGCACGGTGCAATCCAACCTGGCTCCGTTGACCGCGGAAATGTGGAGTGGCTTGACAAGACGGGTCACCGGAATGCGGAATTTATTCACTAAGGACTCCCGAATAAAATTCCCAGAAGCTCCAGAGTCCAGGCAGGCCACGGCTGAGAGGGGAGAGCTGGCTGAAGTAGAAATCCGAACAGGCACCGTGAGACGTGGAGAAGCCGACTTAGCATCAAGAGACGCCACACCCACGAGAGCTGGGTGCGAGCGTGCGTTTCCCAGACGTGGAGGACGGATTGGGCAATCCACCAAAAAATGTTCAGTACTGGCACAGTACAGACAAAGATTCTCTTCCTTACGGCGATTCCTCTCTTCCAGGGTCAGGCGAGACCGATCCACTTGCATGGCCTCCTCGGCGGGAGGCCTAGGCGCAGATTGCAGTGGAGACTGTGGGAGAGGTGTCCAGAGATCTAAGTCTTTTTCCTGGCGGAGCTCTTGATGCCTCTCAGAAAAACGCATGTCAATGCGAGTGGCTAGATGAATGAGTTCATGCAGGTTAGCAGGAGTCTCTCGTGCGGCCAGAACATCTTTAATGTTGCTGGATAGGCCTTTTTTAAAGGTCGCGCAGAGAGCCTCATTATTCCAGGATAGTTCAGAAGCAAGAGTACGGAATTGTATGGCGTACTCGCCAACGGAGGAATTACCCTGGACCAGGTTCAGCAGGGCAGTCTCAGCAGAAGAGGCTCGGGCAGGTTCCTCAAAGACACTTTGAATTTCCGAGAAGAAGGAGTGTACAGAGGCAGTGACGGGGTCATTGCGGTCCCAGAGCGGTGTGGCCCATGACAGGGCTTTTCCAGACAGAAGGCTGACTACGAAAGCCACCTTAGACCTTTCAGTAGGAAACTGGTCCGACATCATCTCCAAGTGCAGGGAACATTGCGAAAGAAAGCCACGGCAAAACTTAGAGTCCCCATTAAATTTGTCCGGCAAGGACAGGCGGAGGCTAGGAGTGGCCACTCGCTGCGGAAGGGGTGCAGGAGCTGGCGGAGGAGATGGTTGTTGCTGCTGTAGTTGTGACTGGAGTTGCTGTGTCATGGTGGTCAAGTACGACAGCTGGTGATCTTGTTGGGCGATCTGACGAGCTTGCTGGGCGACCAGCGTAGGGAGGTCAGCGACAACTGGCAGAGGAACTTCAGCGGGATCCATGGCCGGATCTACTGTCACGATGCCGGCTGGCAGGTAGTGGATCCTCTGTGCCAGAGAGGGATGGCGAGGACCGCGCTAGTGGACCGGTTCTAAGCCACTACAGGTTTTCACCAGAGCCCGCCGCAAAGCGGGATGGTCTTGCTGCGGCGGTAGTGACCAGGTCGTATCCACTAGCAACGGCTCACCTCTCTGACTGCTGAAGATAGGCGAGGTACAAGGGAGTAGGCAGAAGCAAAGTCGGACGTAGCAGAAGGTCGGGGGCAGGCGGCAAGGTTCGTAGTCAGGGGAGATAGCAGAAGTTCTGGTACACAGGCTTTAAACACACCAAACGCTTTCACTAGGCACAAGGGCAACAAGATCCGGCAAGGAAGTGCATGGGAAGAGGTTAGATATAGTCAGGGACCAGGTGGAAGCCAATTAAGCTAATTGGGCCAGGCACCAATCATTGGTGCACTGGCCCTTTAAGTCTCAGGGAGCTGGCGCGCGCGCGCCCTAGAGAGCGGAGCCGCGCGCGCCAGCACATGACAGCAGGGGACGGGAACGGGTAAGTGACCTGGGATGCGATTCGCGAGCGGGCGCGTCCCGCTGTGCGAATCGCATCCCCAACGGCCATGACAGAGCAGCGCTCCCGGTCAGCGGGACTGACCGGGGAGCTGCAGGGAGAAAGACGCCGTGAGCGCTCCGGGGAGGAGCGGGGGCCCGGAGCGCTAGGCGTAACATACACCTTGATGTCTATGGTACTCCAGAGGCACCAGCAGCTTCATATATCTGTTTGCTATGGTAATGGTATTTTAGCAGCTGCTCTCTTGATCCGATGCATGGATCTGGAAGAAATCTTCCTCAATGTGCCTTTATCTGCACCAACCCATCTGTTCTCCGAATCAGCCACAAATATCTTAATAGTGCGATGATCACGCTTAAGTTTTCGTGAAATATCTAATGTTTTCATACCTCATCCAAAGCATTGAACTATTTCACTCTTTTCGGCAGCAGAGAAATCCTTTTTCTTCCCCATATTGCTTAATAATGTGAACACCCACCTTTAGCAGTTTTTCCTTAAATTGGGCTAGCCTGGCAATCTAATTATCACAGGTGTCCTAGATAGTTTTTTTTAGTGATCAAAAAAACAGACACAATGTATCCATGAGTTACACTGAAAAACAAAATATTTAATCTTTGCGACACTTAAATATAATTTGCATAATAATTTGGGACAGGGTGTAGATTAAAGCACAAACCTGAATGGTCAGGCCGGACGGAGCGCAGTGTGGACAATAGTCAGGACATCGGTTCACAGATCATATACATATGTACACAGCAGATGTAGGGGACCCCCCAAGCTCACTGCCGCCTCCTGCTGGCTGATGCATGAAGTCGCACACATGTGAGGTCTATGAGGAGCCGTCGTCTTATCCCAGTGCCCACACCCTACCAGGCGGAGGCGGGCGCCAGTCAGGCTTCTCGCTGTTGTGCCGGCTCTGCTCCTTCTCATTACCAGATTTTTTTTCGCTGCATGAGGCTGAGCCCTTAAAGTCTCTTTTCTGCTGGTTAGGATGGAATCCTCATCAAAAAGTTGGCCAGGATTTTTTATAATGTGTGTAAAACATGGAGCCGAGGTTTATTCCAGCTGAAAACTCACATCTTGCTATAAAATGCTGCATTTGGCTCAGACACAAGACTCGGCCTATTTTATATCATTGCCTCAGTTTATTTCCATCTTCTGACTTTAAGCTCTAAATGGAAAACACTTCCCAAACACTTGGGATTCACCAGGGTGGAGCGTGGGCCTCGATCCATGGAGCATGAGCTCCCTATGGGAACATCACTAGCCGAGCCTCTATCTGTGGGGAGGTAAGTATCTAGGATGGTACCAAGATGACAGATAAGGGGTGAAGATATAGAGGTAGGTATCTAGGATGGTACCAAGATGACATCAGGGGTGTAGATTTAGAGGAAATTATCTAGGATGGTACCAAGATGACATAAGGGGTGTAGATTTAGAGGTAAGTATCTAGGATGGTACCAAGATGACATCAGGGGTGTAGTTATAGCGGTAAGTATGATGGATGGTACCAAGATGACAGATCAGGGGTGTAGATATAGAGGTAAGTATCTAGGATGGTACCAAGATGACATCAGGGGTGTAGATATAGAGGTAAGTATCAAGGATGGTACCAAGATGACATCAGGGGTGTAAAATATAGAGGTAAGTATCAAGGATGGTACCAAGATGACAGATCAGGGGTGTAGTTATAGAGGTAAGTATTTAGGATGGTACCAAGATGATTGACCAGGGGTGTAGATTTAGAGGTAAGTATATAGGATGGTACCAAGATGACATCAGGGGTGTAGATATAGAGGTAAGTATCAAGGATGGCACCAAGATGACAGATCAGGGGTGTAAAATATAGAGGTAAGTATCAAGGATGGCACCAAGATGACAGATCAGGGGTGTAAAATATAGAGGTAAGTATCAAGGATGGCACCAAGATGACAGATCAGGGGTGTAGTTATAGAGGTAAGTATTTAGGATGGTACCAAGATGACAGGTAAGGGGTGTAAATAAAGGTCATACCTGAGCCTTCACCTGTTCATTCACCTCCTCATCCTTCTCCTGTTCATTCACCTCCTCATCTTCATCCTCCTCCTGTTCATTCACCTCCTCATCTTTATCCTCCTCCTGTTCACTCACCTCCTCATCTTCATCCTTCTCCTGTTCATTCACCTCCTCATCCTTATCCATCTCCTGTTCATTCACCTCATCGTCATCCTTCTCCTGTTCATTCACCTCCTCATCTTCATCCTCCTCCTGTTCATTCACCTCCTCATCTTCATCCTCCTCCTGTTCATTCACCTCATCTTCATCCTTCTCCTGTTCATTTACATCCTCATCTTTATCCCATCCTCCTCCTGTTCATTCACCTCCTCATCCTTATCCTTCTCCTGTTCATTCACCTCATCATCATCCTTCTCCTGTTCATTCACCTCCTCATCTTCATCCTCCTCCTGTTCATTCACCTCCTCATCTTCATCCTCCTCCTGTTCATTCACCTCATCTTCATCCTTCTCCTGTTCATTCACCTCATCTTCATCCTCCTCCTGTTCATTCACCTCCTCATCTTTATCCTTCTCCTGTTCATTCACATCATCATCTTCATACTTCTCCTGTTCATTCAACTCCTCTTCTTCATCCTCCTCCTGTTCATTCACCTCCTCATCTTCATCCTTCTCCTGTTCATTCACCTCCTCATCTTCATCCTCCTCCTGTTCATTCACCTCATCTTCATCCTCCTCTTGTTCATTCATCTAATCTTTATCCTCCTCCTGTTCATTCACCTCCTCATCTTCATCCTCCTCTCATTCATTCACCTCCTCCTCTTCATCCTCCTCCTGTTCAATCACCTCCTCATCTTCATCCTCCTCCTGTTCATTCACCTCCTCATCCTTATCCTTCTCCTGTTCATTCACCTCCTCATCTTCATCCTCCTCCTGTTCATTCACCTCATCTTCATCCTTCTCCTGTTCATTCACCTCATCTTCATCCTCCTCTTGTTCATTCATCTAATCTTTATCCTCCTCCTGTTCATTCACCTCCTCATCTTCATCCTCCTCTCATTCATTCACCTCCTCATCCTTATCCTTCTCCTGTTCATTCACCTAATCTTCATCCTCTTCCTGTTCATTTACCTCATCTTCATCCTTCTTTTTACTACCCCTCATCTTCCCTAGTGATACCTCTTCATCTTCCTCCTTATTCTTATCTATTTCTTCTTCCTCCTTATTTAATCATCAGCCACTCCTCTTCACCCCAATCCTCCTCCTCGCATCCCTCCCCCATCTCTCCATCTTCCTCCTCGGTCCTATCCTCTCATCCTCCTCTTCCTTTGTCTTATTTTTCTTCACCCATATCCTCCTCATGCTCATTTTCCTCATCCTTCTCTTCTTTTACGTCCTCCTCCTCTTCATCTATATTCTGATCTTTATACTTCTTTTCCTCATCACCTTGATCCTCCAATTTATTCTTCTCCTATTATTCCTAGTCCTTCTTCTTCTCCTCCTTCTCCTCATACCTTCCTCTTGAAAGGCCCCCACTGATTCACCGAGCTGTCCACCTTCTGAACTTCATCCTCTCTCTCTTCCTCCTTCCCCTCATCTGCACCTTCCTCGTTCTCCTCATCTCCTACTACTCATTTTTATCTTTCCCCTCATCCTTCTTTTCATCCTAGTTTTCTTCATCATCCTCATCCTCTGCCTGTTATTACTCTCTGCATCTTTCTCCTTCTCCTCCTCTTTTCCTTATTATTCTCCTCTTTATCCAAATTATATATTCTTCTAATTGTTCTCCTCTTTTTCCTCACCCCCTTTATCTTCACCACATCTTCCTCATCATCTTCTTCCTTATCCTCCTCTTCATACCACCCTTCTACTCATCCTTATCCTCCTCTCATCTTCCTTCTTCTTCTTGTCCTTCTCATTCTCCTCCATTTTATCTTTATCCTCCTTATCTCTGTCCTTCTTCCTTTTCTTACTTATCCTCCACATCCAGAGGATACGTTATGTATATATAATGTATTTCCGGAGTAGATGTCAGTAAATTGTGATGATGTTCTAGATGTTAGAAGTTAAGGGCAGGTCACAGGTCTGATCTCCCATTATTATTCATTGGTTCTGTAGTAAAGACTGATGGGACCAAATTCTCCTGATAAAATACTATGAGATACTGAATGGGCCCACGAGGATCACCAGCCAACCATTATTGGTAACATGTCTAGTAACTGATCCTAAAAACCTTAAGGACCAATCATCTAAGCATCTTCCTAAGGTCACCTCCACCATTCATACCCTTATGGATAAAGCTGTGCCATGGATGGGATATCTTGGCCCATAGTCAATAAACATCCCAACACTTAGTAGACTCAGAACAATGTCCAAGGGAAGGACAATGTTCTCCATCATAGATTTCATAGAAATATCTATAAATAACAGTTCTACTTGCTGTTTTGCCCCAGGGCTAATGTTTGATCAGGGAACCTTGGCCCCAGCAGATGTAACAATCAGATTCCTATGATTTTTAGAGACAGAGACAACCAGTAGATTAATGGCTACTATAAAATTTCCCTTCAATTAGCGTTGTGGTACTCAATTAACCCCAGGACTTACATGGTCCTGTCTCTGGATGACAATAACAAATGGGGAACCAGACTAAAAATAAGGCAAAGCTTGAGAAAGGGGAAGAAAAGGGATCCTAACCCTGTCCTCATGATTTCAGTGGTAGGATCTTCCTTAGGGCCATTTTTGGTGTACATGCTGGAAGTCCTGGTCTCCTTCCTCAGGGTTTACCTGGAAAATGGCGTGACCAGAAGAGTTCAGACCAACATCTCTATATATGAAAGCAAGTAGTCAGCTCACCAGTCTGGTTGGGAAGCTCAAATGTGCACGGACATCCACCAGTGCCGAGGTTTAAAATTCCAGAAGAAAAAATAGCTCAGTTTCCTCGATGTGGATAAAACTTTAAACTTTTACTTAGTCAATTGAAACATTACATCAGCAAATATGAACACGAACCATTGGGTGTTACTGATAACTCTAAAACTGGTCTGTCTTCACATTAGTGATCTGTTTGGCGCTCAGAGTGAAAAACCTGCAAAATACTCTAAGCGTAAATCAAACTATAATAAATCTAGCTGGATACGAAGTTAAAACCCTAATGTGACGGGATTGTGAAAACCAGACAATATTAGTAATTCTGGGCAAATATAAGGCACTACAAGAAACCTGTCAAGGTGTAGAGGCTGAAGATCTTCTGTAAAAGTGACGAGCCAAAGATGTCATGGCCGCAAACTTTGTGGGAGTAAGATGTGGCTGTAAAAAATCATGGCAGTCTGGACCAGATGTAGCTTAAAAAAGTCATGGCGGTCTGGGTCAGATGTAGGTAGAAGTCATGGAGGTCTGGACCAGATGTAGCTGGCAGAAGTAATGGCAGTTTGGGTCAGATGTAGATAGGAAAAGTCATGGTGGTTTGGAGCCGATCTAAGTGGAAAAAGTCATGGCAGTCAGGACCAAATGTAAGTGGGAAAATGCATGGCGGTCTGGGTCAGATGTAGGTAGAAGTCATGGCGGTCTGGACCAGATACAGCGTAAAAAGTAATGACGGTCTTGACCAGATACAGCGTAATAAGTAATGGTGGTCTGGACCAGATACAGCGTAAAAAGTAATGGCGATCGGGACAATATGTAGTTGAAAAAGTTGTGGTCCCCTGGACCAGCTGTAGCTTGGAAAAGTCATGGTTGTCTTGGTCAGATATAGCTGGAAGAAGTCATGGCAGTCTGGGTTAGATGTAGGTTAAAGGGGTTCTCCGGTGCTTAAACATCTTATCCCCTTTCCTTTGGATAGGGGATAAGATGTTTAAGCACCGGAGAACCCCTTTAAAGAAGTCATGGCAGTCTGGGTTAGATGTAGGTTAAAGAAGTCATGGCAATTTGGAACAGCTGTAGCTTGGAAAAGTCATGGTTGTCTTGCTCAGATATAGCTGGAAGAAGTCATGGCAGTCTGGACAAGATGTAGGTGGAAAAAGTAATGGTCATCTAGGTCAGATGTAGCTGGAAAAGTCATCGTGGTCTGCACCAGAGATTACGTCACCAGTAGTCACTCATATTCTGTGTTCTGTCCCATCATTTCCTTGTTCATTTAATCAGCATCTTTCTAGCTTGTCAAACAAATCCCAGCATTCCATCACTATTACCCTGAAAACATGGGGTGCAGTAGTTTTCCATGGTAAAAATCTTTATAACCTGAGCTGACCTGAACTGGGAATTTTCTATTTTTTGGTCCATGCTCTACACCCAGGGCACCAAGCCTCCTGGAGGTATCCAGAACATCAATCCCAGACATAGATTTCTAATGGATGGCTTCAGTGTTTACCTCTGTCGCTCATCGGCCTTAATGTAAAAAAGTATACCACAATGTATGTCCTCTTTTAGTATACATGAGAATCAAGTATCAAGAGATTGTTCCAACAATCAGCTTCAGATATCGTTCGCTGGAAGTGATGGGTGCTGCATGGTAGGGAGCAGGTGTACCGGGGCGTTCCGGGGCAGGTTCTGAGGAATCAGCCCGACGGCTGCCCCGATGTGACCTGTTTCCTCCGGGTCTCGCCATGAGGCTGAGAGGGTCTAGAGCCGAGGTACTTTAGTGCCTCGGGGAGTGGTGACCCCGAGGTGCCGAAACTCACTGGAAGGATAGACTCACTGAGTTGAAGCATGGGTACCATGATCTCTTCACCCTTGTGGCACTCACCTCTGGATTCCCGGCCTTCTGGTTAGGATCAGAGAAATTTTTATAGATCCGGCTGGATGTCCGGGCAGTATATCTGCACACATTCACTTATTTATTTATTTTTGTCTCACTGTGTCACTTTTTGCGTGCTGTGTGTCCACAGGATTTGTCAGGATGCGGTAGCCCTTCCGGGTGTCCCTCCTGGCGGTCTAGTGGAGGTGTGTGTGGCCATTAGGTTCCGCACCGCCCTGCAAACACCCCGGGTACTCCTGCTCTGGCAGGGTACCTACCGTTATCCGCTCTGCGAGCAGATACCTTGGCTAACGCCAAGGGGGATGCCGGGAGCATTTGCGGTTCCTTTAGTAGCTTCGGCGAAAAGGGACATCGAACCTGGAACCTTGCAGGTACCTTTTGGTCCAGAGGCGAAGGGTAAGGCTTGTTGGGGGGCCTTTCTCCTATCGGAGAAGGGCTTGCGATAGACCACATCCTCTGTGCACGTTTTTTGTGTAACACGTCTGCACTTTTTCTTACACTTTGGGTGATTCGAGAGCACGTTCCTCGGCTGTTAAAAAATAAATCGTTCGCTGGAAGTTATGGGCCTGGATGTTGGGGAAGGGACTTGGGCCCATGGAGGATCCACTGGTATCTATGGTGGAATAGTCCTTCTCACTGCCACAGAAGACTCCTGAGCGGAAATCACTGATGTGGTAATAGGAGGACTCCAGAAACGTCTTTGTCTTCTAGGTCCTCCCATGGTAATATGCATTTCCCTGTTTGGATCCAGCAAAGTTCTCACACTTGGTTTTGCTTTCATGAAATTCTCTTGGTGAAATGTCGGCACTTGAATCAAAGGCGGCTTTGTCTGAACGGCATTTCTTTCCAGTGACTTTTTCCAGAAGATACAACACCCCGTATACCGGGAAGGTGATATTTGTGGCTCTCACCATTCCCAGTTATAGGTCCATAGGGGAAAAAAGATTCCTGTTACTTCTGACAATTAGTCTTCATAGAGATTCCTGGGAAACCAAGCATTATTATAACATAACTATTATAATGTACAGTCCAAATGACATCATATACAAGGTCTACGGCAATAACAGACCAAGTGCATATTGGGCCAAACTGTATGTAAGGCACATTAAAACCAGATCCATAGTCTCCTGATGGGGATCAATAGACGGTGGCCCAATAGGCCATGAACGGTGGCCCAAAAGACCATGGATGGTAGCTCAGTAGAATATGGATGATAGCTCAGTAGAATATGGATGATAGCTCAGTAGAATATGGATGATAGCTCGGTAGAATGTGGATGGTAGCTCGGTAGCATATGGATGATAGCTCGGTAGAAAATGGATGATAGCTTGGTAGAATATGGATGGTAGCTCGGTAGAATATGGATGATAGCTCGGTAGAAAATGGATGATAGCTCGGTAGAATATGGATGGTAGCTCGGTAGAATATGGATGGTAGCTCGGTAGAATATGGATGGTAGCTCAGTTGAATATGGATGGTAGCTCGGTAGAATATGGATGATAGATCAGTAGAATATGGATAATAGCTCGGTAGAATATGGATGATAGCTCGGTAGAATATGGATGATAGCTCGGTAGAATATGGATGGTAGCTCGGTAGAATATGGATGATAGATCAGTAGAATATGGATAATAGCTCGGTAGAATATGGATGGTAGCTCGGTAGAATATGGATGATAGCTCGGTAGAATATGGATGATAGCTCGGTAGAATATGGATGGTAGCTCAGTAGAATATGGATGATAGCTCAGTAGACAAATGATGGTGAGTCAGTGGACCATAGAAGGTGGCTCATTTGACAATGGAAGGTGGCTTAGTTGTTGCTTCAGGGGGTGACCTCATTTGCATAGTATCGACATGACTTATGAGTGTTTTACTATGTGGACTACCATTGGCTGTCTCAGTTTGTACCCGTCTTGTGTGTCTCCATTATAGTGTGACAGGGACCATTAGGTGTCTAGTGATTTATAGTGAAATGTCAGAAGTTTTGCTTGTGAGGTCCCCAAACATCGATGGTATGAATATTTGGAGGATCATACAGAGCAGTTCACATATACAGTTACTTTGATGTACAAAATGGATATTTCAGTTCTGCCATGTCCATAGTAAATTGACCATTATTAGTCCCATTGTTGTTTTGTGCATATTATACACAATGTAGGTCCACCAAGGGGTATCTATAGGGAAGCCTGTTACCCCATTTGCTCATTTAACCATTTCTGAACTGGTCTTCTATCACCTCCGGTGACTGCGCCTGGTATTCTAGGCGGCCCGTCTGCTGTTTTCACAGGACCTTCTGGTGCTGAGTGAAGCTTTGAGTTCACTGTCATCACCCGACACCAGTCGCATTCTTCTACCCTCGATTATAAAGCTAAACAGGGGGCTGCACTTTCCATTACCAACACCTCTCCCCCCCCCCACCCAAACACCCAGGAATAACACCCAAGTGATTATGCTCTCAGCGCCATTAAACAGATTAGGAGTAAAGCCCCCAGTAAGTGAGGCTCCCCGGATGCCGCTCCAGGATGTTGTGCTATAAACAGGTGCTGATCCTGGGAGATTGTCCCCGGGATGGACAGTCCTGCTAATGCATTAGGACTTAATGCGTGGAAACAAGCAGATGAAAGCAGAGGGATCGGTCGCGCAGAATGTAACCTTAGTTGTGTCCCGCACTACAACATCCCAAATACCAACCACACGTGAGATGCCGGATGATGGGTGCAGTCATGTCAGGACAAAGGCTTCTCCTATGGAGGAAAATGTACGGGAGGTGAAATCCTGTAGTCTTCCAGTCTCCTGAAGAGAATATCTGTCTGGTAAAGAAGCCATATTAGAGGTCTTCAGTAGATTGGCAAAGCTGGATGGCACGCATACTGCATGCCATCCAGCTTTCCCAATCTACTGAAGCCCCAGAAATGAAAGGCTGCTCGTCCTCCATGCCCTCTCCCTGCTACCGCACTAATGTCTTCCCCTCACTCTTCTCAGCCTGCATGAAAATCTAACCCCCACCCTGTCACCTCTCCCTGCCCCCATTTTGCTGGGACATACATACACACATACATCTGTCCATATATATATATATATATATATATATACACATTGATTTAAATATATATATATATATATATATATATATATATATATATAGACAAAGAATAAGTCAGCCAGCAGCACACTGCCAGCACAAGGATATAGGTGCAACATGAACATGCAGATAAAACATGGAGACTATACAGCTATGGTGTAATAGATGCAAATGTGAAACTATGAAATAGTGAGGCACTTAGCTCGCAAATTTGTCTCCGCCGGCGGTCAAATAGCTTGGACCGTCCCACCGCGATAAGGTGGCCTCCTTGGGACGGACCCTACACTGTGAATATGCCTCTGTGTGAACAGTTCAGTAAGCATGGCAGGATCTGGAACATCCAAGGTACCTTATATACACACCTGATAGAGGTGTGCTGGCAGTGTGCTGCTGTATTCTCCTGTTGCTGTATATCTACCCTAGTAGCGTGCACCTGTAGGCCAGGTCCATATAATAGTTTGGTATCAACTAAAGTGCTGGCTGACTTATTCTTTGTCTGTATTGCACATACGGGGGAGGGGCTACCTCCATGTTGGCCTTGCACCCCACCCTCCTCTATCAGGTGTATATAAGGTGGCTTGGATGTTCCAGATCCTGCCATGCTTACTGAACTGTTCACACAGAGGCATATTCACAGTGTAGGGTCCGTCCCAGGAGGCCACCTTATCGCGGTGGGACGGTCCAAGCTATTTGACCGCCGGCGGAGACAAATTTGCGAGCTAAGTGCCTCACTATTTCATAGTTTCACATTTGCATCTATTACACCATAGCTGTATAGTGTATATCTATTACACCATAGCTCCATGTTTTATCTGCATGTTCATGTTTCACCTATATCCTTGTGCTGGCAGTGTGCTGCTGCATTCTTCTGTTGCTGTATATATATATATATATATATATATATATATATACAGATAACATCACCTCTTATGGGTTTTGCCCATCTTATAAAATGAATGGAATCAGATATAGTTCCCTGCGCAGCCTGTGAGGGGCGCAATACTTCCCTGCAGAAATGGTGCTGGTGCGAGCAAACAAACAAGATCACAGGGTAAGAGA
This sequence comes from Hyla sarda, assembly GCF_029499605.1. Taxonomy (NCBI): domain Eukaryota; kingdom Metazoa; phylum Chordata; class Amphibia; order Anura; family Hylidae; genus Hyla; species Hyla sarda. The sequence continues at coordinate 515,213,280 of NC_079190.1, read as the reverse complement.
ATATGGAGGATAAATGCAGAAGCTCTGTCACCAAACAACAATATCTCCAATATCGCCGCCCTACAGTATAAAAACGTAACATTTATTAGATATTATGCCGCCAAAAAATCTACAGCCCTTCAAAAAGGAAATAAAAAGACAAAGGTTACGGAGCTACAACTAGTCACCAAGTAGAGCAAATATTTACACTGGTGACCTGGACACCCAAATAATTCTTTATTCTATATAGCGCACACATATTCCGCAGCGCAGTACACAGCTTGTCATCTCTCGTCTCGCTCACTGTCCCCATTGGGGCTCACAATATAAAATTCCCCTTTTAGAATGTTTTGAGGTGTGGGAGGAAATCAATGTACCTGGAGGAAACCCATACAACGATGGGGAGAACATACAAACTCACTGCAGATGTTGTTCTTGGGGGGATTTCAACCTAGGACCCCAGTGCTGTGAGGAACCCCAGTGCTAACCAATGAGCCACCATACAATGCTAACTACTGAGCCACCATATAATAACCACTGAGCCACTATAGAATGCTAACTACTGAGCCACCATATAATAACCACTGAGCCACTATACAATGCTAACTACTGAGCCACCATATAATAACCACTGAGCCACTATAGAATGCTAACTACTGAGCCACCATATAATAACCACTGAGCCACTATACAATGCTAACTACTGAGCCACCATATAATAACCACTGAGCCACTATAAAATGCTAACTACTGAGCAACCATATAATAACCACTGAGCCACTATACAATGCTAACTACTGAGCCACCATATAATAACCACTGAGCCACTATACAATGCTAACTACTGAGCAACCATTTAATAACCACTGAGCCACTATACAATGTTAACTCCCGAGCCACCATATAATAACCACTTAGCCACCATACAATGCTTACTTCTGAGCCACCATATAATAACCACTGAGCCACTATACAATGCTAACTACTGAGCCACCATATAATAACCACTGAGCCACTATACAATGCTAACTACTGAGCAACCATATAATAACCACTGAGCCACCATACAATGCTAACTACTGAGCAACCATATAAAAACCACTGAGCCACTATAAAATGCTAACTACTGAGCCACCATATAATAACCACTGAGCCACTATACAATGCTAACTACTGAGCCACCATATAATAACCACTGAGCCACTATACAATGCTAACTACTGAGCCACCATATAATAACCACTGAGCCACTATAGAATGCTAACTACTGAGCCACCATATAATAACCACTGAGCCACCATACAATGCTTACTTCTGAGCCACCATATAATAACCACTGAGCCACTATACAATGTTAACTCCCGAGCCACCATACAATGCTAACTAATGAGCCACCATATAATAACCCCTGAGCCACCATACAATGCTAACTACTGAGCCACCATATAATAACCACTGAGCCACCATACAATGCTAACTTCTGAGCCACCATATAATAACCCCTGAGCCACTATACAATGCTAACTTCTGAGCCACCATATAATAACCCCTGAGCCACCATACAATGCTAACTACTGAGCCACCATATAATAACCCCTGAGCCACCATACAATGCTAACTTCTGAGCCACCATATAATAACCCCTGAGCCACCATACAATGCTAACTACTGAGCCACCATATAATAACCACTGAGCCACTATAAAATGCTAACTACTGAGCCACCATATAATAACCACTGAGCCACTATAAATGCTAACTACTGAGCCACCATATAATAACCACTGAGCCACTATACAATGCTAACTACTGAGCCACCATATAATAACCACTGAGCCACTATAAAATGCTAACTACTGAGCCACCATATAATAACCACTGAGCCACTATACAATGTTAACTCCCGAGCCACCATACAATGCTAACTACTGAGCCACCATATAATAACCCCTGAGCCACTATACAATGCTAACTATTGAGCCACCATATAATAACCACTGAGCCACTATACAATGTTAACTCCTGAGCCACTTAACAATGTTAACCACTGAGCCACCATACAATGCTATCCACAGAGCCACTTAACAATGTTAACCACAGAGCCACCGTGCAATGCTAACCACAGAGCCACTTAACAATGCTAACCACAGAGCCACCATACAATGCTAACCACTGAGCCACTTAACAATGTTAACCACAGAGGCACCGTGCAATGCTAACCACAGAGCCACCATACAATGCTATCCACTGAGCCACCATACAATGCTATCCACTGAGCCACCATACAATGCTATCCACTGAGCCACCATACAATGCTATCCACTGAGCCACCATACACGGCTATCCACTGAGCCTCCATATAATGCTAACCACTGAGCCATCATACAATGCTATCCACAGAGCCACCATAAAATGCTAACCACTGAACCACCATACAATGCTAACCACAGAGCCACCATATAATGCTAACCACTGAACCACCATGCAATGCTATCCACAGAGCTACCATACAATGCTAACCACAGAGCCACTATACACAGCTATCCACTGAGCCCCCATAGAATGCTTACCACTAAACCACCATACACGGCTATCAAATGAGCCACCATACAATCCTAACCACTAAGCCCCCATAGAAAGCTAACCACAGAGCCACCATACAATGCTAACCACAGAGCCACTATACACGGCTATCCACTGAGCCCCCATAGAATGCTAACCACTAAGCCACCATACACAGCTATCAAATGAGCCACCATACAATCCTAACCACTGAGCCACCATATAATGCTAACCACTAAGCCACCATAGAAAGCTAACCACAGAGCCACCATACAATCCTAACCACTAAGCCACCATATAATGCTAACCACAGAGCCACCATACAATCCTAACCACTGAGCCACCATATAATGCTAACCACAGAGCCACCATATAATGCTAACCACAGAGCCACCATACAATCCTAACCACTGAGCCACCATATAATGCTAACCACAGAGCCACCATACAATGCTAACCACAGAGCCACCATACAATCCTAACCACTGAGCCACCATACAATGCTAACCACAGAGCCACCATACAATGCTAACCACAGAGCCACCATACAATGCTAACCACAGAGCCACCATACAACTCTAACCACTGATGTAGAATCGATACAAAATACAACGAGTATAAACACAGATCAAATTTTCAAAATCTTATACCAACAAATGTCCCAACATGTTTCCCCGGGTAAAGCCGAGATCATCAGGGTTACGCAAGCACAACATAAAAACATAAAATAATGATGGACAGGATAATAAGATAAACACACGCTACGGGTATAAAGGTGATAATCACCAGGCTAACCAGGCTCTACATACAGACACTTACCAACCCGCACCAATAAGGTAGAAGAGGGAACAAATAACTTTGTTTTAGTTCACACAGTGAGGCACAAAGCTTCGGGAAATCACTCTCAGTGTTATACAAGCATAATATTTGCAGATAGTTGTGCTCCTCGGGGGCGGTCCAGGCCCAGGGCCCCGCCCAGTCTTGTAGAAGTTCTCATTGTGACTCAGGCACTTGTTTCGCACACATTCTACGAAGGCGCCAAAACATTTGGCTTATTTTGACTTGGCTCAGTCCCAGGTACGGACACGGTAACTCAATGCTTCCCACACTACCCAGACACAGAGAACCAGTGCTGCCCCCTTGAGGTTGACACCTCCTCCTGCGGGGTCAACTAACAGGAATGGTGGCACTCTGTGTGCTAGGGGCCCCTGAACTCTGTGGGTACAAGGCACTATCAGCAAAATACAGATTATCACAATAAAGGGGACGGCAAAATTGTAAAAGATTGTAAAGAGGATGAAGTACGAAGAAGGAGAGCTGTCCCCGTCTCCTACTGATTTCTATAGGGGAGTGTTGTGGACATGCTCTGTGACCTGTGCATTTGTCAGTGTAAAGGGAGAGGGATTGCTGTCCCCATCACCTATTGATTTCTATAGGGGAGTGTTGTGGGCATGCTCTGTGACATGTGCAGATGACAGGGTGAGGGGAGGGAGAGGAGGAAAGCTGTCCACATCACCTATTGATTTCGGTAGGAGAGTGTTGTGGCCATACTCTGTGACCTGTACAGAGAAGAACAGTGTGAAAGGAGGGGGGGGGATCAGTCATTGCCCAATGATTTCTATAGGAGTGTTGTGGGCATGCTCTGTGACCTGTACAGAGAAGAACAGTGTGAAAGGAGGGGGGGGGGGGGTTCAGTCATTACCCAATGATTTCTCTAGGGGAGTGTTGTGGACATGCTCTGTGACATGTGCAGATGACAGAGTGAGGGGAGGGAGAGGAGAGCTGTCCACATAACCTATTGATTTATGTAGGAGAATATTGTGGGAACGATCTGTGACCTGTGCAGACGACAGTGTGAAGGGAGGGGCGGTTAGCCATCACCCAATGACTTCTGTAGGAGAGTGTTGTGGGCATGCTCTGTGACATGTGCAGATGACAGTGTGAGGGGAGGGGGAGAGCTGTCCACATCACCTATTTATTTTTGTAGGAGAATGTTGTGGCCATGATCTGTGACCTGTGCAGAAGACAGTGTGTAGGGAGGGGCGGTTAGCCATCACCCAATGATTTCTGTAGGAGAGTGTTGTGGGCATGCTCTGTGACCTGTGCAGATGACAGTGTGAGGGGAGGAGGAGAGCTGTCCCCGTCACCTATTGATTTCTGTAGGAGAGTGTTGTGGGCATGCTCTGTGACCTGTACAGAGAAGAACAGTGTGAAAGGAGTGGGGGGGGGGGGGGGTCAGACATTACCAAATGATTTCTATAGGAGAGTGTTGTGGGCATGCTCTGTGACCTGTGAATGGCGTATGTTATCTGTCTCTTGCTGATAATCATAGGGTTTCTTCCATTGTAATCATCTGACCCTCCTAGAGTAATGAGATCACCAGAAGCAAAATAAATGAGGCCAACATGGACAGGGCCCCCTTCTCCTGAAGACCCTGTAGGGGCCCCTGTCTGTCTCTATGGTAAGGACACCCTTCTCTTCTGTGCTCTGCTTGTTTCGGCTCCACTGTCCTGGTTGCAATTAAGTCACAACTGCACTGGCTGCATCTGATCTGCATCCATATCCGGTCATTGGATCATTTCCCGCACCTGTGATACATCCCTGAGATACATCCCATCTGTGATACATCCCATCTGTGATACAACTCATCTGTGATACATCCGTGTGATACAACTCATCTGTGATACATCCGTGTGATACACCCCATCTGTGATACATCCGTGTGATACATTCCATCTGTGATACACCCCATCTGTGATACATCCCTGTGATACACCCCATCTGTGATACATCCCTGTGATACCACTCATCTGTGATACATCCCTGTGATACACCCCATCTGTGATACATCCCTGTGATACACCCCATCTGTGATACATCCCTGTGATACATCCCTGATACACCCCATCTGTGATACATCCCTGTTATACCACTCATCTGTGATACACCCCATCTGTGATACATCCCTGTTATACCACTCATCTGTGATACACCCCATCTGTGATACATCCCTGTTATACCACTCATCTGTGATACACCCCATCTGTGATACATCCCTGTTATACCACTCATCTGTGATACACCCCATCTGTGATACATCCCTGTTATACCACTCATCTGTGATACACCCCATCTGTGATACATCCCTGTTATACCACTCATCTGTGATACACCCCATCTGTGATACATCCCTGTTATACCACTCATCTGTGATACACCCCATCTGTGATACATCCCTGTGATACACCCCATCTGTGATACATCCCTGTGATACCACTCATCTGTGATACAACCCTGTGATACACCCCATCTGTGATACATCCCTGTGATACACCCCATCTGTGATACATCCCTGTGATACCACTCATCTGTGATACAACCCTGTGATACACCCCATCTGTGATACATCCCTGATACACCCCATCTGTGATACATCCCTGTTATACCACTCATCTGTGATACACCCCATCTATGTCATGTAAAGGGTTAATGTTGATACCCTTGAAGTTTGGAGCAGGTCCTCCCCCTCTCAGGGCTGGCATGTTGTCCCTGGTGACAGCTGGCATTTTTATGGGTGATGTGTGATGACAGTTGTCGGCTCCTCAGTATAGCGCGCGGTCTCCTAGATGAGACATTGGTGATTTATCACATTTTTCATCGATCCTGTTCTGCGGCCGGCGTGACGTGACACCGGGGTGATGGGTGCCCACGGCTGTGCGGGTAAAAATAGCCACATATGTGCTCCCCATATATATATAGGTATGTACTGTATGTATCACCAGCTGCCAGTCCTGTCCTATTAAGTCTGCAGAAATAACCCTCAGGCCGGACTTACATCCGTCATACTAAATCTACAGCAGAGTGATGCCAGGGCCGGCACATTGATGCCACCTTGGTTGTGGACACGTTGTGCCATCACATCACTTACAATAATAAACAAGGTGTATTCAGACACTAAATATGCAGGGCATGCTGGGAGATGTCAGCACTAATGTTTCATCATTTTGTTTTGTTTCCCTCGTTTAGAGGGGGTGGATGGCACTTTGGGTGAGTTGATGGAGCTATGTCGTTGGCACTTACAGGTCCAGTGTGCTCAGTCCTTATGGAGAGAACGTGATTGGCACTAAAACAAGGTGAAAGGTATTACTGGGCTCACTGTGGTTGGCATTTATTGGGCAGTATAGATGCTGTGCACGTCCTGTCATTTAATACAAACTTCACCCTCTGGCTGGCAGCGATCTCACCCAGCTTCTCTGAGAGGCTGCATGGGCTTATAATGGGGCGGTCCAGGGAATCCGGGCAGAGATCACTGCAGGGATTGAAGTGTACTACAGCCTGTTCTTATGATCGGTGGGGGTCTCAGCACTAAGATCCTGACCAATAAAAACTTTTGACATGTTTCTGTAATATGTCAAAAGTTTTCTTTTCAATGACATTTACATTAAGTTTGTAAAGAGCTACACATCATGCTACAAGAGCTGCTCTACAGATAGAGAGAGAGAAAGAATGACAGCCTGCTACAAGAGCTGTTCTACAGACAGAGAGAGAGAGTAAGGCAGCCTGCTACAAGAGCTGCTCTACAGAGAGACAGCGAAAGACAGCCTGCTACAAGAGCTGTTCTACAGACAGAGAGAGAGAGTAAGGCAGCCTGCTACAAGAGCTGCTCTACAGAGAGACAGCGAAAGACAGCCTGCTACAAGAGCTGTTCTGCAGATAAAGAGAGAGAAAGACAGCCTGCTACAAGAGCTGCTCTACAGATAGAGAGAGAAAGAATGACAGCCTGCTACAAGAGCTGTTCTACAGACAGAGAGAGAGAGAGTAAGGCAGCCTGCTACAAGAGCTGCTCTACAGATAGAGAGAGAGAAAGACAGCCTGCTACAAGAGCTGCTCTACAGATAGAGAGAGAAAGAATGACAGCCTGCTACAAGAGCTGTTCTACAGACAGAGAGAGAGAGAGAGTAAGGCAGCCTGCTACAAGAGCTGCTCTACAGAGAGACAGCGAAAGACAGCCTGCTACAAGAGCTGTTCTGCAGATAAAGAGAGAGAAAGACAGCCTGCTACAAGAGCTGCTCTACAGATAGAGAGAGAGAAAGAATGACAGCCTGCTACAAGAGCTGTTCTACAGACAGAGAGAGAGAGAGTAAGGCAGCCTGCTACAAGAGCTGCTCTACAGATAGAGAGAGAGAAAGAATGACAGCCTGCTACAAGAGCTGTTCTACAGACAGAGAGAGAGAGTAAGGCAGCCTGCTACAAGAGCTGCTTTACAGAGAAAAAGTGAGAAATGGAGAGAGAGACTGCTACAAGAGCTGCAATGCAGAGAAAGAGATAGATTGAGAGAAAGAAATTACTACAAGAGCTGCAAAGAGAGAGAGACAGAGAGAAAGACAGCCTGCTGCAAGAGCTGCACTACAGAGAGAAAAAGACAGCCTGCTACAAGAGCTTCTCTGCAGAGAAAGCGAGATATAGAGAAAGAGACTACTAAGAGAACTGTTCTACAGAAAGGGAGACAGACTACTACAAGAGCTGTTCTACAGAGAGAGGCATATAGACTGTCTGCTAAAGGAGCTGTTCTGCAGAGAGGAAGACAGCCTGCTACAAGAGCTGCTTTGCAGAGAGGGAGACATCCTGCTACAAGAGCTGCTCTGTAAAGAGATAGAGCAAGAAAAAGAGACAGCTGCTCTGTGCACAAAAAGAAAGATAGAGACGGAGAGGGATACATGCTACAAGAGCTGCTCTCCAAAGAAAGAGAAAACCTGCTACAAAAGCTGATTTGCTAGATAGAAGTTGCAGTTTTACGACAGCTGGAGTGCCACAGGGTGGGCATGACTGGTCTTGAGATATATATATATATATATATATATATATATATATATATATATATATAACTGCTCTGCAGAGAGGGAGACAGCCTGCTAAAAGACCTGATTTCCAGAGGAAGACAGCCTGCTACAAGAGCTGCTCTGCAGAGAGGGAGACAGCCTGCTACATGATCTGCTCTGCAGAGAGGGAGCCAGCCTGCTACAAGAGCTGCTCTACAGAACGGGAGCCAGCCTGCTACAAGATCTGCTCTGCAGAGAGGGAAACAGCCTGCTACAAGAGCTGCTCTACAGAACGGGAGCCAGCCTCTGGGTAGTTTCCTTGTTGTTGTGGTGTAAATAGTATATAATTTTTTTTACATATTTAATAGCATTTATTAATTTATATTTGTGTTGCCGTGTATTTATTTTGTACAAACGTTAACCCTTTACACTCTTGTAAACTTTTGAAAGGCTCCCCAGTACATGATACATTTATCAATAAAGAAAACCTTTAGACTCTCTGCCACCGGACAACGTTTTTAGGATAGTAGCCGACACAGCTGTACTGGCACACCACATACATATTGCAGATTTTCCACACTTTCTGGATCAGACCCGGGACTGTTGGTCCTGGAATCCTGTAAGTTTTAAGGACTTTGGGCGCCAGGCATAGCAGCGATCCCCATGGGTGCCTATTAGTACAATGTTTTTTCCGATCGGTTCCTGTCATCTGTGAACAGACACCATAGCTTCTCGCCTGCCTCGCTCACCTCCTTCCTCCTCATCCTCTTTATTTTTTCTTGCACATCGCAAATCCCTAAATCCAGTTACTGATATTTGCCGAGCAGCACGTGATGACTGCGGCGGTTGCTATGAAGGTTTCTGGTGGTCGCTGTCTTCGATGTTTCCAGGAACGAGCGAGAGGTGGATGTCTCTGAGCCCCCTGAGAGAGTGACGCCCCCCTAAGATGTCACCTATGAATGAGGCCTGGCATCAGGGGGCCCCCCTCCCGTCTGAGCTGCCCAATCCTTACGGCTCCGTTCCCAGCCTAATCGGGCAGTGCCCAGGTTTAATGACCGCAGCCTGGCGCTGCGCCACACCACACGTCTCTCCCCGCCATGCTCTTATTTATTTTTTTGAAAATGGAAACTTGTTAATCTCTCGGAGCTCTTTGAATGGAGTTTCTGTCAGACTGAAATGAAAATATTTGCTGGAGTCTGCCTGGGAAAACAGGAATGTGTTGGCTGTCAGGAATGATTTAAGTGTAACGAAGGGCGGAATAAACCTGCCGGGCGGAGGGGAGGGGGCGTTAAATCCATAAGTGAAGGTGTTAATAATAAAAAAAAGAAAAGTTCTCCGGAAAATAGAGATTGAGCCGCCCCCAGCCGCAGCCGACCCATGAATGGAGTGTGGAGTGTGATGGGACACTTTGCCTTACACCCCAATTTAACACCCCGCCACTATTGTCATCTTCCTGACGTCATGGATTTACAGATCTGTTTCCAAACTAACATAAAAGGAAAGTCCAAGAGTCTACAGAGAGAAGCTAGGATCAAAATGTAACTGTGATTGACGGGGGAGGATGTTTTCCTGCGCACAGCTGACTTCCTGGCTCCTCTGTAGTCTGATATGGCAGATAACATAGAACAATCTGTAAGGGGACACTCCAGGCAATTCTCATCCACTTGTTCTGTCCAGTGCAGGGCCTCAGGGGCGGAGCATGACACAGGGATCTTCTATGTCAATCCTTCTCATGCCCCGCCCCCGCAGGTCCAGCACTAGACATAACAAGTGGATAACAATTTCCTGGACTGTTCCTCGGTCACAGCTCAAGCAGACATGATAAAATGTGACTGTATATAAATGTATTGGGAAATAAATCGGCGCTGAAGCTTGAAAATAACCTTAATTCTACAGCGTCTAGCGCTGCTGCCACTCCCGTATCTCCCACCAGATGTGCTGCAATGACGTCAAATGTATTGTCCGTGTTTTTCGAGGTGGAACCCAGCAGAGAGGCGGAGAATTTAGGGCTGATTAAAACTTATATATTTATATAATTATGATTTATTTCTTTGTATTATTTGTTGTATTTCTTTACAAACATTTTTAGATTGTGTTTTTTAGATTGTTCCTTCCCATCAGTTGTATAATTATATTTTATCTGTAATGTTGCTACTTTATTTTTATGTTCTATCCCTATATTATCTTTATTTATATATATATATAATTTATTTTTGTCCTTTCTTTTCTCATAATAAAATATAAATATAATCACTTTTTATTATTTTTTAATTACTATGTATTACCGTATTTTTCGCCCTATAGGACGCTCCGGCATATAAGATGCACCCAATTTTAAATGAGGAAAATCTAGAATATAATGTAAAGTATAGGTCATAGTGATCTTCAACCAGCGGACCTCCAGATGTTGCAAAACTACAACTCCCGGCATGCCCGGACAGCCGTTGGCTGTCCGGGCATGCCGGGAGTTGTAGTTTTGCAACATCTGGAGGTCCGCAGGTTGAAGACCACTGGTATAGGAGGTAATACTCACGTGTCCCCGCTGCTTCGGACCCGTCACCACTGCCCTGGATGTCGCCCTCCATCGCTGTCGCCGCGTCCCTGGGGTGTCCCCGTCGCTCCGGAACGTCTCTGCTGCCCGGTATCCTTGCTCTCCGTCGCTGCCATCACGTTGCTACGCACGCCGCTCCTATTGGATGCCGGGGCGGCGTGCGCGATGACGTCAAAGGAGAGCGCCGGCCATGCAGGGGATCCCGGCACGGAGCAGACACCGAGGAGGCAGGTAAGGTCCCTCCCGATGCAGCCGGGTTAGTGTCACTTTCGCTTCAGAAGCGGCGGTCAGCTTTGATCGCCGCGTCTGAGGGGTTAATACAGGGCATCACCGCGATCGGTGATGTCCTGTATTAGCTGCGGGTCCCGGCCGCTGATGGCCGCAGGGACTGCCGCGATAGGCGTGTATTCGCCGTATAAGATGCACCAACTCCCCCCCCCCCCAGTTTTGGGGAAGAAAAAGTGCGTCTTATACGGCGAAAAATACGGTATTTGTCATTTAGTTACAATTTTCTTATGATATTCCTTTACTTCATTTGCATATAGATATTTTGTCCTTATTGTTATGTTCTATCCTTATACTTTTATTCCTTTTATTGATTTATTAGTATTTCTACCATTATCTAATTACTATCAAAGATTTATTATGTGTTATTCAGAATTATATAAATAATATTCTTAATTTATTTTTGTGTTCTAACACTTAATGATATTGTATTATTTTATAATGACTCGTGTTACCAATGGGTTAACTCCTGTCCCATTAGAACCCATAAGACGCCGATACGCCTGCCCCCCCCCCCACCCAAACTCCACCGCCGCCCCCAGAAAGAGTAGTTGCGAAGGGAAAAAGTAATGCCCATTAAAGCGGTTCTTGGAAGGGATATTGCACGTCCTTGTGAGTCGGGATTTATTACCTGTGTGGAGAAATGGCGCGGCCAAAAGGAAATTACTGCCTCTCTCTGCAGCTCGGGGCAAAATACACAATTGTTAAAGTGAAATATTATCATTTTCCTAAGCTGGCGGTTTTTATTGCAGACCTTTAAAGGTGGGATGTTAAAGCCGAGCGGCAACAAATGTACCAGATGAGGGGACACCAGGACGGGTCCTGAGAGGAGACCAGAGGAGGCCAAGTTGGACGTTATGGGCCCCATCTGTAACCGCGCCCTGTGTCTACCATGTGCCCCCGGATACTGGACCCACAGAGACCCCCACAGTAAACTGCGATTTTAAGGTTCTAGATGCAATAGACGTAGAGATCTTCTGAGGTTCCAGACATGGTTCTAGGTGTCATCTAGGTCTATTGAGGCATCTTCAGGGGGGTCCTGGGCTTCTCAGTCCCCTTATTTCTATTAGGGCAGGTTACTGGATAAGTTCTCCAACGTGGTGAACTGTACTTCAAATACATATAGCTAAAAAAAATTGTCACATATGGTGCCCCTATAAAAGAGACAGCTACAGTGCCCTCCTAACAGTGTAATCCACAATGTATTATTACAGCGACAGATAAAGAGTCCACATAACAGAGCCACAGTGGCCTATAACAATAACTCCCATAGTGCCCCATAACAGTGTCATGCAAAGTACCCCACAGCAGTGTCACTCACAGTGCCTCATACCAGTGGCAGCCACAGTGCGCCATAATAGTGACATTCACCTTGTGCCATAATAGTGTCACCCAGGGTGCCCTATAACAGTATCTCCCATAATGCCCCATTAGTGTCACCCACAGTGTCCCATATGTGTCATTCATAGTGCCTCAAAATAGTATCTCCCACAGTGCCCTATAACAGTATTTTCCACGGTGCCCCATAACAATATTTTCCACGGTGCCCCATTATAGTGACAGACACAGTGCCCCATAACAGTATTTTCCACGGTGCCCCATTATAGTGACAGACACAGTGCCCCATAACAGTATATTCCACGGTGCCCCATAATAGTGACAGACACAGTGCCCATAACAGTATCTTCCACGGTGCCCCATAATAGTGACAGACACAGTGCCCCATAACAGTATCTTCCACGGTGCCCCATAATAGTGACAGCCACAGTGCCCCATAACAGTATCTTCCACAGTGCCCCATAATAGTGACAGCCACAGTGCCCCATAACAGTATCTTCCACGGTGCCCCATAATAGTGACAGACACAGTGCCCCATAACAGTATCTTCCTACGGTGTCCCATAATAGTGACAGACACAGTGCCCCATAACAGTATCTTCCACGGTGCCCCATAATAGTGACAGACACAGTGCCCTATAACAGTATCTTCGACGGTGCCCCATAATAGTGACAGCCACAGTGCCCCATAACAGTATTTTCCACGGTGCCCCATTATAGTGACAGACACAGTGCCCCATAACAGTATCTTCCACGGTGCCCCATAATAGTGACAGACACAGTGCCCCATAACAGTATCTTCCACAGTGCCCCATAATAGTGACAGACACAGTGCCCCATAACAGTATCTTCCACGGTGCCCCATAATAGTGACAGACACAGTGCCCCATAACAGTATCTTCCACGGTGCCCCATAATAGTGACAGACACAGTGCCCCATAACAGTATCTTCCACGGTGCCCCATAATAGTGACAGACACAGTGCCCCATAACAGTATCTTCCACAGTGCCCCATAATAGTGACAGCCACAGTGCCCCATAACAGTATCTTCCACGGTGCCCCATAATAGTGACAGACACAGTGCCCCATAACAGTATCTTCCTACGGTGTCCCATAATAGTGACAGACACAGTGCCCCATAACAGTATCTTCCACGGTGCCCCATAATAGTGACAGACACAGTGCCCTATAACAGTATCTTCCACGGTGCCCCATAATAGTGACAGCCACAGTGCCCCATAACAGTATTTTCCACGGTGCCCCATTATAGTGACAGACACAGTGCCCCATAACAGTATCTTCCACGGTGCCCCATAATAGTGACAGACACAGTGCCCCATAACAGTATCTTCCACAGTGCCCCATAATAGTGACAGACACAGTGCCCCATAACAGTATCTTCCACGGTGCCCCATAATAGTGACAGACACAGTGCCCCATAACAGTATCTTCCACGGTGCCCCATAATAGTGACAGACACAGTGCCCCATAACAGTATCTTCCACGGTGCCCCATAATAGTGACAGACACAGTGCCCCATAACAGTATCTTCCACGGTGCCCCATAATAGTGACAGACACAGTGCACTATAACAATATCTTCCACGGTGCCCCATAATAGTGACAGACACAGTGCCCCATAACAGTATCTTCCACGGTGCCCCATAATAGTGACAGCCACAGTGCCCCATAACAGTATCTTCCACGGTGCCCCATAATAGTGACAGACACAGTGCCCCATAACAGTATCTTCCACGGTGCCCCATAATAGTGACAGACACAGTGCCCCATAACAGTATCTTCCACGGTGCCCCATAATAGTGACAGACACAGTGCCCCATAACAGTATCTTCCACGGTGCCCCATAATAGTGACAGACACAGTGCCCCATAACAGTATCTTCCACGGTGCCCCATAATAGTGACAGACACAGTGCACTATAACAATATCTTCCACGGTGCCCCATAATAGTGACAGACACAGTGCCCCATAACAGTATCTTCCACGGTGCCCCATAATAGTGACAGCCACAGTGCCCCATAACAGTATCTTCCACGGTGCCCCATAATAGTGACAGACACAGTGCCCCATAACAGTATCTTCCACGGTGCCCCATAATAGTGACAGCCACAGTGCCCCATAACAGTATCTTCCACGGTGCCCCATAATAGTGACAGACACAGTGCCCCATAACAGTATCTTCCACGGTGCCCCATAATAGTGACAGCCACAGTGCCCCATACCAATGACAGCCACAGTGCTCCATAATAGTGACATTCACCTTACGCCATAATAGTATCACCTACGGTGCCCCATAACAGTATCTCCCAAAGTGTCCAATAACAGTATCTTCCACGGTGCCCCATAATAGTGACAGCCACAGTGCCCCATAACAGAGACAGACACTGCCCCATGCTTGCATACTAAAATGCTTTTAATCACATAGCCCGCCCAGGACCGTTTGGTGATTGACTCCCACTACACCACGCGGTACTTCACTTACACCTTTTTGCCGGTCCGGTCTTTTCCCGCCCCCCATTACCGACCTCACGTATACAAGTCGAGGCCGCTTCCCCCAGTGAGTAGTGTGAACCAGCAATTGTTACTGCACTCAGTCAGCTCCTTCGGATCCGCTACCTGCATCTCTCCCTCTCCGACAGATGTTCCCTTCGTCCTCCTGTGGTGAATGCAACGTTTTCATTTCTATTTGCTGCATATGAGTCTGTTCCATTTTTCCCATCGTTGGCACCACCATTACACGCCGGGATATAGCTTCTTCCCACTGGACTCCATTACATGCTCCTTTATAAGCCACAATTCTACTTGTTGGTGCCGGACGTCACGAGCCTCTGGTGCTCTAAACCAGTGGTCTCCAACCTGCGGACCTCCAGATGTTGCAAAACTACAACTCCCAGCATGCCCAGACAGCCAACGGCTGTCTGGGCATGCTGGGAGTTGTAGTTTTGCAACATCTGGAGGTCTGCAGGTCGGAGACCACTGCTCTAAACGAATGCCGAGTGCAGCAGGGAGATTGTCTAGTGGCGGAGTACCCCTTTAAGTCTGTTTATTGATCAATAAATGAATGTTACTTCTTGACACATTTGTTATTTTATTTATATGTAGCTTTACTATTTCATAATTTTTTTTTTTTTTGCTATGGTAAAAACTCTTCATTGAAAATTATATTGATAATAAAAACTAAATAAAAAGTCACATATGATGAAGCCAGACGAGTGCGCTGTATTAGTGTGTGGAGATAAGGGGTGAAGAATCCTCAGGAGCCCCAAACATGATAAACACCCCTCTGGGGCGAGTCAGACATCAGTATGAGTAATCAGACAGGGAGCGGCAGTGTACTCAGAGGGAACACTGCGGCACTGTACTCAGAGGGAACGCTGCGGCACTGTACTCAGAGGGAACACTGCGGCACTGTACTCAGAGGGAACACTGCGGCACCGTACTCAAAGGAAATACTGCGGCACCGTACTCAGAGGGATCACTACGGCACCGTACTCAGAGGGAACACTGCGGCACCGTACTCAGAGGGAACACTGCGGCACTGTACTCAGAGGGAACACTGCGGCACTGTACTCAGAGGGAACACTGCGGCACTGTACTCAGAGGGAACACTGCGGCACTGTACTCAGAGGGAACACTGCGGCACTGTACTCAGAGGGAACACTGCGGCACTGTACTCAGAGAGAACACTGCGGCACTGTACTCAGAGAGAACACTGCGGCACTGTACTCAGAGGGAACACTGCGGCACTGTACTCAGAGGGAACACTGCGGCACTGTACTCAGAGGGAACACTGCGGCACTGTACTCAGAGGGAACACTGCGGCACTGTACTCAGAGGGAACACTGCGGCATTGTACTCAGAGGGAACACTGCGGCACTGTACTCAGAGGGAACACTGCGGCACTGTACTCAGAGGGAACACTGCCGCACTGTACTCAGAGGGAACACTGCGGCATCGTACTCAGAGAGAACACTGCGGCACTGTACTCAGAGGGAACACTTCGGCACTGTACTCAGAAGGAACACTGCGGCACTGTACTCAGAGAGAACACTGCGGCACTGTACTCAGAGGGAACACTGCGGCACTGTACTCAGAGAGAACACTGTGGCACTGTACTCAGAGGGAACACTGCGGCACTGTACTCAGAGGGAACACTGCGGCACTGTACTCAGAGGGAACACTGCGGCACTGTACTCAGAGGGAACACTGCGGCACTGTACTCAGAGGGAACACTGCGGCACTGTACTCAGAGGGAACACTGCGGCATTGTACTCAGAGGGAACACTGCGGCACTGTACTCAGAGGGAACACTGCGGCACTGTACTCAGAGGGAACACTGCCGCACTGTACTCAGAGGGAACACTGCGGCATCGTACTCAGAGAGAACACTGCGGCACTGTACTCAGAGGGAACACTTCGGCACTGTACTCAGAAGGAACACTGCGGCACTGTACTCAGAGAGAACACTGCGGCACTGTACTCAGAGGGAACACTGCGGCACTGTACTCAGAGAGAACACTGTGGCACTGTACTCAGAGGGAACACTGCGGCACTGTACTCAGAGGGAACACTGCGGCATTGTACTCAGAGGGAACACTGCGGCATTGTACTCAGAGGGAACAGTGTGGAACTATGAGAACTGCAAAGATAAACACGTAATATCAAAATAAACACCACCTGTCAGTCACCAGACAGATAAGCTTATTCAGAGGCACTGTACTCAGAGGGAACACTTCGGCACTGTACTCAGAAGGAACACTGCGGCACTGTACTCAGAGAGAACACTGCGGCACTGTACTCAGAGGGAACACTGCGGCACTGTACTCAGAGAGAACACTGTGGCACTGTACTCAGAGGGAACACTGCGGCACTGTACTCAGAGGGAACACTGCGGCACTGTACTCAGAGGGAACACTGCGGCACTGTACTCAGAGGGAACACTGCGGCATTGTACTCAGAGGGAACACTGCGGCACCGTACTCAGAGGGAACACTGCGGCACCGTACTCAGAGGGAATACTGCGGCACTGTACTCAGAGGGAACACTGCGGCACTGTACTCAGAGGGAACACTGTGGCACTGTACTCAAAGGGAACACTGCGGCGCTGTACTCAGAGGGAACACTGCGGCACCGTACTCAGAGGGAATACTGCGGCACTGTACTCAGAGGGATCACTACGGCACTGTACTCAGAGGGAACACTGCAGTACTGTACTCAGAGGGAACACTGCGGCGCTGTACTCAGAGGGAACACTGCGGCACTGTACTCAGAGGGAACACTGCGGCACTGTACTCAGAGGGAACACTGCTGCACTGTACTCAGAGGGAACACTGCGGCACTGTACTCAGAGGGAACACTGCGGCACTGTACTCAGAGGGAACACTGCGGCACTGTACTCAGAGGGAACACTGCGGCATTGTACTCAGAGAGAACACTGCGGCACTGTACTCAGAGGGAACACTGCGGCACTGTACTCAAAGTGAAAACTGCGGCACTGTACTCAGAGAGAACACTGCGGCACTGTACTCAGAGGGAACACTGCGGCACTGTACTCAGAGGGAACACTGCGGCACTGTACTCAGAGGGAACACTGCGGCACTGTACTCAGAGGGAACACTGCCGCACTGTACTCAGAGGGAACACTGCGGCATCGTACTCAGAGAGAACACTGCGGCACTGTACTCAGAGGGAACACTTCGGCACTGTACTCAGAAGGAACACTGCGGCACTGTACTCAGAGAGAACACTGCGGCACTGTACTCAGAGGGAACACTGCGGCACTGTACTCAGAGAGAACACTGTGGCACTGTACTCAGAGGGAACACTGCGGCACTGTACTCAGAGGGAACACTGCGGCATTGTACTCAGAGGGAACACTGCGGCATTGTACTCAGAGGGAACAGTGTGGAACTATGAGAACTGCAAAGATAAACACGTAATATCAAAATAAACACCACCTGTCAGTCACCAGACAGATAAGCTTATTCTGCATCTGATTCCTGCTTGTTTTTTTTTTAACCTTTTATACTAATATTAACCTATATTCACATTTGTATATAATGTATTTGGAATAGCGCAATTATTAGATTTGCTCATCAGGGTAGGAATCATTTCCATGGTGCACGGTTACACTGCAGGAACCTGATACAAGTCCTTACCAGGGCAGAAGGAAGAGTATTTCCTCATGGAGATACAATGTATTCTAGAGCAGTTTCCATGCACACTGCAGAACCAATCTCTATTTTGGATACTTTGTTTCAGAGTAACATCCATCCGTGTCCTGAGCCTTCACTGCGCTGATGAATGGCTGCCATCACAGGGCTGAAAATACACCTGGCACACATGGCAGCGCTGCATTAGTGACATGACTGGCATACTGGGAGACAGCACAGGGTAAGGCCTTGTTCTATTTACAGGGAAGGATATCAGGCAAGCACAGGTGCGGAGTGACCGGTCAACATTCAAAGGACCTCCTCCAGACCTTGGGGCAACTGCGCCACCCAGACACCACCTGATCTACAAGGTGAAAGGTCAACGACCATTCAAGAGTGGTGTTATTATCCCTGAAAAAAGAATCAAGACTGCCCCCTATGTATCAGAATAAAACTACTATAATACTGCTCCTATATACAAGAATATAACTACTATAATACTGCCCCTATATACAAGAATATAACTACTATAATACTGCCCCTATATACAAGAATATAACTACTATAATACTGCTCCTATATACAAGAATATAACTACTATAATACTGCCTCCTATATACAAGAATATATCTACTATAATACTGCCCCTATATACAAGAATATAACTACTATAATACTGCTCCTGTATACAAGAATATAACTACTATAATACTGCTCCTATATACAAGAATATAACTACTATAATACTGCCTCCTATATACAAGAATATATCTATTATAATACTGCTCCTATATACAAGAATATAACTACTATAATACTGCTCCTATATACAAGAATATAACTACTATAATACTGCCTCCTATATACAAGAATATAACTACTATAATACTGCTCCTATATACAAGAATATAACTACTATAATACTGCTCCTATATACAAGAATATAACTACTATAATACTGCCCCTATATACAAGAATATAACTACTATAATGCTGCTCCTATATACCAAAATATAACTACTATAATACTGCTCCTATATACAAGAATGTAACTATTATAATACTGCCCCCTATATACAAGAATATAACTACTACAATACTGCCCCTATATATACACAAGAATATAATTACTATAATACTGCTCCTATATACAAGAATATAACTACTATGATACTGCTCCTATATACAAGAATATAACTACTATAATACTGCCCCTATATATACAAGAATATAATTACTATAATACTGCTCCTATATACAAGAATATAGCTACTATAATACTGCTCCTATATACAAGAATATAACTACTATTGTATATAGGGGGCAGTATTATAGTAGTTATATTCTTGTATATAGGAGCAGTATTATAGTAGTTATATTCTTGTATATAGGAGCAGTATTATAGTAGTTATATTCTTGTATATAGGAGCAGTATTATAGAAGTTATATTCTTGTATATAGGAGCAGTATTATAGTAGTTATATTCTTGTATATAGGAGGCAGTATTACAGTAGTTATATTCTTGTATATAGGAGGAGTATTATAGTAGTTATATTCTTGTATATAGGAGGCAGTATTATAGTAGTTATATTCTTGTATATAGGAGTATTATTATAGTAGATATATTCTTGTATATAGGAGCAGTATTATAGTAGTTATATTCTTGTATATAGGAGCAGTATTATAGTAGTTATATTCTTGTATATAGGAGGCAGTATTATAGTAGATATATTCTTGTATATAGGGACAGTATTATAGTAGTTATATTCTTGTATATAGGAGCAATATTATAGTAGTTATATTCTTGTATATAGGAGCAGTATTATAGTAGTTATATTCTTGTATATAGGAGCAGTATTATAGTAGTTATATTCTTGTATAAAAGAGCAGTATTATAGTAGTTATATTCTTGTATATAGGAGGAGTATTATAGTAGTTATATTCTTGTATATAGGAGGCAGTATTATAGTAGTTATATTCTTGTATATAGGAGCAGTATTATAGTAGTTATATTCTTGTATATAGGAGGAAGTATTATAGTAGTTATATTCTTGTATATAGGAGGCAGTATTATAGTAGTTATATTCTTGTATATAGGAGTATTATTATAGTAGATATATTCTTGTATATAGGAGCAGTATTATAGTAGTTATATTCTTGTATATAGGAGCAGTATTATAGTAGTTATATTCTTGTATATAGGAGGCAGTATTATAGTAGATATATTCTTGTATATAGGGACAGTATTATAGTAGTTATATTCTTGTATATAGGAGCAGTATTATAGTAGTTATATTCTTGTATATAGGAGCAGTATTATAGTAGTTATATTCTTGTATATAGGAGCAGTATTATAGTAGTTATATTCTTGTATAAAAGAGCAGTATTATAGTAGTTATATTCTTGTATATAGGAGGAGTATTATAGTAGTTATATTCTTGTATATAGGAGGCAGTATTATAGTAGTTATATTCTTGTATATAGGAGTATTTGTTACGCCGAGCGCTCCGGGTCCCCGCTCCTCCCCGGAGCGCTCGCTACACTCTCGTCACTGCAGCGCTCCGGTCAGATCCACTGACCCGGGGCGCTGCGATACCGCCTCCAGCCGGGATGCGATTCGCGATGCGGGTGGCGCCCGCTCGCGATGCGCACCCCGGCTCCCGTACCTGACTCGCTCTCCGTCGGTACTGTCCCGGCGCGCGCGGCCCCGCTCCCTAGGGCGCGCGCGCGCCGGGTCTTTGCGATTTAAAGGGCCACTGCGCCGCTGATTGGCGCAGTGGTTCCAATTAGTGTGATCACCTGTGCACTCCTTATTTATACCTCACTTCCCCTGCACTCCCTCGCCGGATCTTGTTGCCATTGTGCCAGTGAAAGCGTTTCCTTGTGTGTTCCTAGCCTGTGTTCCAGACCTCCTGCCGTTGCCCCTGACTACGATCCTTGCTGCCTGCCCCGACCTTCTGCTACGTCCGACCTTGCTTCTGTCTACTCCCTTGTACCGCGCCTATCTTCAGCAGTCAGAGAGGTTGAGCCGTTGCTAGTG
The DNA here is from genome assembly GCF_029499605.1 of Hyla sarda. Taxonomy (NCBI): domain Eukaryota; kingdom Metazoa; phylum Chordata; class Amphibia; order Anura; family Hylidae; genus Hyla; species Hyla sarda. The sequence goes on along the minus strand of NC_079190.1, from coordinate 515,191,535 downwards.
GATACGACCTGGTCACTACCGCCGCAGCAAGACCATCCCGCTTTGCGGCGGGCTCTGGTGAACACCAGTAGTAACTTAGAACCGGTCCACTAGCACGGTCCACGCCAATCCCTCTCTGGCACAGAGGATCCACCTCCTGCCAGCCGGCATCGTGACAGTAGATCCGGCCATGGATCCCGCTGAAGTTCCTCTGCCAGTTGTCGCCGACCTCACCACGGTGGTCGCCCAGCAGTCACAACAGATAGCGCAACAAGGCCAACAGCTGTCTCAACTGACCGTGATGCTACAGCAGCTACTACCACAGCTTCAGCAATCATCTCCCCCGCCAGCTCCTGCACCTCCTCCGCAGCGAGTGGCCGCTTCAGGCCTACGACTATCCTTGCCGGATAAATTTGATGGGGACTCTAAATTTTGCCATGGCTTTCTTTCCCAATGTTCCCTGCACTTGGAGATGATGTCGGACCAGTTTCCTACTGAAAGGTCTAAGGTGGCTTTCGTAGTCAGCCTTCTGTCTGGAAAAGCTCTGTCATGGGCCACACCGCTCTGGGACCGCAATGACCCCGTCACTGCCTCTATACACTCCTTCTTCTCGGAAATTCGAAGTGTCTTTGAGGAACCTGCCCGAGCCTCTTCTGCTGAGACTGCCCTGTTGAACCTGGTCCAGGGTAATTCTTCCGTTGGCGAGTACGCCGTACAATTCCGTACTCTTGCTTCAGAACTATCCTGGAATAATGAGGCCCTCTGCGCGACCTTTAAAAAAGGCCTATCCAGCAACATTAAAGATGTTCTGGCCGCACGAGAAATCCCTGCTAACCTACATGAACTCATTCATCTAGCCACTCGCATTGACATGCGTTTTTCCGAAAGGCGTCAGGAGCTCCGCCAGGATATGGACTTTGTTCGCACGAGGCGTTTTTTCTCCCCGGCTCCTCTCTCGTCTGGTCCTCTGCAATCCGTTCCTGTGCCTCCCGCCGTGGAGGCTATGCAGGTCGACCGGTCTCGCCTGACACCTCAAGAGAGGACAAGACGCCGCATGGAGAATCTCTGCCTGTACTGTGCCGGTACCGAACACTTCCTGAAGGATTGTCCTATCCGTCCTCCCCGCCTGGAAAGACGTACGCTGACTCCGCACAAAGGTGAAACAGTCCTTGATGTCAACTCTGCTTCTCCACGTCTTACTGTGCCTGTGCGGATATCTGCCTCTACCTTCTCCTTCTCCACTAAAGCCTTCTTGGACTCCGGATCTGCAGGAAACTTTATTTTGGCCTCTCTCATCAACAGGTTCAACATCCCAGTGACCAGTCTCGCCAGACCTCTCTACATCAATTGTGTTAATAATGAAAGATTGGACTGTACCATACGTCTCCGCACGGAGCCCCTTCTAATGTGCATCGGACCTCATCACGAGAAAATTGAATTTTTGGTCCTCCCCAATTGCACTTCCGAAATTCTCCTTGGTCTACCCTGGCTTCAACACCATTCCCCAACCCTGGATTGGTCCACTGGGGAGATCAAGAGTTGGGGTCCCTCTTGTTTCAAGGACTGCCTTAAACCGGTTCCCAGTTCCCCTTGCCGTGACTCTGTGGTCCCCCCTGTAACCGGTCTCCCTAAGGCCTATATGGACTTTGCGGATGTTTTTTGCAAAAAACAAGCTGAGACTCTACCTCCTCACAGGCCTTATGATTGTCCTATTGACCTCCTCCCGGGCACTACTCCACCCCGGGGCAGAATTTATCCTCTCTCTGCCCCAGAGACTCTTGCTATGTCTGAGTACATCCAGGAAAATTTAAAAAAGGGCTTTATCCGCAAATCCTCCTCTCCTGCCGAAGCCGGATTTTTCTTTGTGTCCAAAAAAGATGGCTCCCTACGTCCTTGCATTGACTACCGCGGTCTTAATAAAATCACGGTAAAGAACCGCTACCCCCTACCTCTCATCTCTGAACTCTTTGATCGCCTCCAAGGTGCCCACATCTTTACCAAACTGGACTTAAGAGGTGCTTATAATCTCATCCGCATCAGAGAGGGGGATGAATGGAAAACGGCATTTAACACTAGAGATGGACACTTTGAGTATCTGGTCATGCCCTTTGGCCTGTGCAACGCCCCTGCCGTCTTCCAAGACTTTGTTAATGAAATTTTTCGTGATCTCTTATACTCCTGTGTTGTTGTATATCTGGACGATATCCTGATTTTTTCTGCCAATCTAGAAGAACACCGCCAGCATGTCCGTATGGTTCTTCAGAGACTTCGTGACAATCAACTTTATGCCAAGATGGAGAAATGTCTGTTTGAATGCCAATCTCTTCCTTTCCTAGGATACTTGGTCTCTGGCCAGGGACTACAAATGGATCCAGACAAACTCTCTGCCGTCTTAGATTGGCCACGCCCCTCCGGACTCCGTGCTATCCAACGTTTTTTGGGGTTCGCCAATTATTACAGGCAATTTATTCCACATTTTTCTACCGTTGTGGCTCCTATCGTGGCTTTAACCAAAAAAAATCCCAATCCCAAGTCTTGGCCTCCTCAAGCGGAAGACGCGTTTAAACGGCTCGAGTCTGCCTTTTCTTCGGCTCCCGTGCTCTCCAGACCTGACCCATCTAAACCCTTCCTATTGGAGGTTGATGCCTCCTCTGTAGGAGCTGGAGCGGTCCTTCTACAAAAAAATTCTTCCGGGCATGCTGTTACTTGTGGTTTTTTTTCTAGGACCTTCTCTCCGGCGGAGAGGAACTACTCCATCGGGGATCGAGAGCTTCTAGCCATTAAATTAGCACTTGAGGAATGGAGGCATCTGCTGGAGGGATCAAGATTTCAAGTTATTATTTACACCGATCACAAGAACCTCTCCTATCTCCAGTCTGCCCAACGGCTGAATCCTCGCCAGGCCAGGTGGTCTCTGTTCTTTGCCCGATTTAATTTTGAAATTCACTTTCGCCCTGCCGATAAGAACATTAGGGCCGATGCTCTCTCTCGTTCCTCGGATGCCTCGGAAGTTGAACTCTCTCCGCAACACATCATTCCTCCTGACTGCCTGATTTCCACTTCTCCAGCCTCCATCCGGCAAACTCCTCCAGGAAAGACCTTCGTCTCTCCACGCCAACGCCTCGGAATCCTCAAATGGGGTCACTCCTCCCATCTCGCAGGTCATGCAGGCATCAAGAAATCTGTGCAACTCATCTCTCGCTTCTATTGGTGGCCGACTCTGGAGACGGATGTTGTGGACTTTGTGCGAGCCTGCACTGTCTGTGCCCGGGATAAGACTCCTCGCCAGAAGCCCGCTGGTTTTCTTCATCCTCTGCCTGTCCCCGAACAGCCTTGGTCTCTGATTGGTATGGATTTTATTACAGACTTACCCCCATCCCGTGGCAACACTGTTGTTTGGGTGGTGGTTGATCGATTCTCCAAAATGGCACATTTCATCCCTCTTCCTGGTCTTCCTTCAGCGCCTCAGTTGGCTAAACAATTTTTTGTACACATTTTTCGTCTTCACGGGTTGCCCACGCAGATCGTCTCGGATAGAGGCGTCCAATTCGTGTCAAAATTCTGGAGGGCTCTCTGTAAACAACTCAAGATTAAATTAAACTTTTCTTCTGCATATCATCCTCAATCCAATGGACAAGTAGAAAGAATTAACCAGGTCTTGGGTGATTATTTACGACATTTTGTTTCCTCCCGCCAGGATGATTGGGCAGATCTTCTACCTTGGGCCGAATTCTCGTATAACTTCAGAGTCTCTGAATCTTCCTCCAAATCCCCATTTTTCGTGGTGTACGGCCGTCACCCTCTTCCTCCCCTCCCTACCCCCTTGCCCTCTGGTCTGCCCGCTGTGGATGAAATTTCTCGTGATCTTTCCACCATATGGAGAGAGACCCAAAATTCTCTCTTACAGGCTTCATCACGCATGAAGAAGTTTGCTGATAAGAAAAGAAGAGCTCCTCCCATTTTTTCTCCTGGAGACAAGGTATGGCTCTCCGCTAAATATGTCCGCTTCCGTGTCCCTAGCTACAAGTTGGGACCACGCTATCTTGGTCCTTTCAAAATTTTGTGCCAGATTAATCCTGTCTCTTACAAACTTCTTCTTCCTCCTTCTCTTCGTATTCCTAATGCCTTTCACGTTTCTCTTCTTAAACCACTTATCATCAACCGTTTCTCTCCCAAACTTGTTTCCCCCACTCCTGTTTCCGGCTCCTCGGACATCTTCTCCGTCAAAGAGATTCTGGCATCCAAGAAGGTCAGAGGGAAAACTTTTTTTTTAGTTGATTGGGAGGGTTGTGGTCCAGAAGAGAGATCCTGGGAACCTGAGGACAATATTCTAGACAAAAGTCTGCTCCTCAGGTTCTCAGGCTCTAAGAAGAGGGGGAGACCCAAGGGGGGGGGTACTGTTACGCCGAGCGCTCCGGGTCCCCGCTCCTCCCCGGAGCGCTCGCTACACTCTCGTCACTGCAGCGCTCCGGTCAGATCCACTGACCCGGGGCGCTGCGATACCGCCTCCAGCCGGGATGCGATTCGCGATGCGGGTGGTGCCCGCTCGCGATGCGCACCCCGGCTCCCGTACCTGACTCGCTCTCCGTCGGTACTCTCCCGGCGCGCGCGGCCCCGCTCCCTAGGGCGCGCGCGCGCCGGGTCTTTGCGATTTAAAGGGCCACTGCGCCGCTGATTGGCGCAGTGGTTCTAATTAGTGTGTTCACCTGTGCACTCCTTATTTATACCTCACTTCCCCTGCACTCCCTCGCCGGATCTTGTTGCCATTGTGCCAGTGAAAGCGTTTCCTTGTGTGTTCCTAGCCTGTGTTCCAGACCTCCTGCCGTTGCCCCTGACTACGATCCTTGCTGCCTGCCCCGACCTTCTGCTACGTCCGACCTTGCTTCTGTCTACTCCCTTGTACCGCGCCTATCTTCAGCAGTCAGAGAGGTTGAGCCGTTGCTAGTGGATACGACCTGGTCACTACCGCCGCAGCAAGACCATCCCGCTTTGCGGCGGGCTCTGGTGAAAACCAGTAGTGACTTAGAACCGATCCACTAGCACGGTCCACGCCAATCCCTCTCTGGCACAGAGGATCCACCTCCTGCCAGCCGGCATCGTGACAGTATTATTATAGTAGATATATTCTTGTATATAGGAGCAGTATTATAGTAGTTATATTCTTGTATATAGGAGGCAGTATTATAGCAGTCATATTCTTGTATATAGGAGCAGTATTATAGTAGTTATATTCTTGTATATAGGAGCAGTATTATAGTAGTTATATTCTTGTATATAGGAGCAGTATTATAGTAGTTTTATTCTTGTATATAGGAGCAGTATTATAGTAGTTATATAGTCCAACAAGATGAGTGGCACTATTGTGTGGTCTCCCTTAGTAACAGGAAAAGTTCTTAGCATGCAATACGAGGCTGTGCAGGTGGACTGATAATCCAGGCTAGACATGGAGGTGCAGGTAACAATATAGTTGTCACGATTCGTCAGGCTGGAGGTGGATCCTCTGTGCCAGAGAGGAATTGGCGTGGACCGTGTTGGTGGACCGGTTCTAAGTTGCTATTGGTTTTCACCAGAGCCCGCCGCAAAGCGGGATGGTCCTGCAGTGGCGGTAGCAACCAGGTCGTATCCACTGGCAACGGCTCAACCTCTCTGACTGCTGAGATAAGCGCGGTACAAGGGAGTAGACAAGAGCAAGGTCAGACGTAGCAGAAGGTCGGGGCAGGCGGCAAGGTTCGTAGTCAATGGTGATAGCAGAAGGTCAGGAACACAGTAGTGGTAAACACAGAGTAGCTTTCTCTAGGCACAAGGCAACAAGATCCGGCAAGGGAGTGCAGGGGAAGTGAGGTATAAGTAGGGAGTGCACAGGTGGAAACTAATCAGGGTGATTGGGCCAGGCACCAATCATTGGTGCACTGGCCCTTTAAATCTCAGAGAGCTGGTGCGCGCGCGCCCTAGAGAGCGGAGCCGCGCGCGCCAGAGCATGACAGCTGGGGACCGGGACAGGTGAGTGACTTGGGATGCGATTCGCGAGCGGGCGCGACCCGCTATGCGAATCGCATCCCCGCCGGCAATGTCAGTGCAGCGCTCCCGGTCAGCGGGTCTGACCGGGGCGCTGCAGGGAGAGAAACGCCGCGAGCGCTTCGGGGAGGAGCAGGGACCCGGAGCGCTCGGCGTAACAGTACCCCCCCCTTAGATCTCCCCCTCTTTTTGTCTGGATGTCGCTCCACATGGGACGAGGACATTGGGAGCGATTGTAGAGTCTCCTTCTGGGGGACAGTGAAGTCCTGGGTATACCCATGAATGGCAGACCGGTCAGAAGGAGTGGGAATGGGGAGGGGGGGCAGAGGGTGAGGCTTGGCACGGGGCAGAGTGTCACCAGGACGGGGGCTATGAGGAGGCACGGCACAGTCCTGATAGGCCTTGGGGAGACCAGGCACAGGAGGAGACACTGAGGCTCTACAGACGGAGCTGGGAGCAGACGTGAGGCATTTCTTGCGGCAAGCAGGACCCCAATTCTTGATCTCCCCGGTGGTCCAGTCAAGGGAGGGAGAATGATGCTGGAGCCATGGCAAACCGAGGAGGATTTCAGAGGTGCAGTTGGGCAAAACCAAAAATTCAATTTTCTAGAGATGCGGTCCAATGTTCATAAGCAGGGGCTCTGTGCGGTAACGCACAGTGCAGTGCAACTTGACTCCATTGACCGAAGAAATGTAGAGCGGCTTGATGAGACGGGTCACCGGGATGCAGTACCTATCAAGCAAAGAGGCCAGAATAAAATTTCCAGAAGAACCAGAGTCCAAGACGGCCACGGCAGAGAAGGAGGAGTTGGCAGAAGGAGAAATCCGTACGGGCACAGTGAGACATGGAGAGGCAGACTCCGTACCCAGAGACGCCAGGCCCACATGAGCAGGTTGCGTGCGTGCATTTTCCAGATGTGGAGGACGAATAGGGCAATCCACCAAGAAATGTTCGGTACTAGCGCAGTACAGACATAGATTTTTATCCCTACGGCGAGACCTCTCTTCAAGAGTCAGGCGAGACCGATCCACTTGCATAGGCTCCTCGGCGGGAGGCACAGGGGTAGATTGCAAGGGATACCGTGAGAGAGGTGCCCAGGGATTAAGGTCTTTTTCCTCGCGGAGTTCCTGGTGTCTTTCAGAAAAACGCATGTCAATGCGGGTGGCCAAATGGATAAGTTCATGCAGGTTGGCAGGAATCTCTCGTGCGGCCAGCAAATCTTTGATGTTACTGGATAGGCCTTTTTTAAAGGTCGCGCAGAGAGCCTCGTTGTTCCAAGATAATTCGGAAGCGAGAGTACGAAATCGGATGGCGTACTCACCTACTGAAGAATTACCCTGGACCAGGTTCAGCAGGGCAGTCTTGGCAGAAGAAGCACGGGCTGGTTCCTCGAAGACACTACAAACCTCGGAGAAGAAGGAGTGTACAGTGGCGGTGACAGGATCATCGCAGTCCCAGAGCGGTGTGGCCCAAGCCAAAGCCTTCCAAGACAGGAGACTAACCACGAAAGCCACCTTCGACCGTTCTGTAGGAAATTGGTCCGACAACATCTCCAAATGTAGGGAACATTGTGACAGGAAACCACCGCAGAGTCTAGAGTCCCCATCAAATTTGTCCGGCAGGGACAAGCGGAGGTTAGGAGCGGCCACTCGCTGAGGAGGAGGTGCAGGAGATGGTGGCTGCTGTTGCAGCTGCTGTACCTGCGACTGAAGTTGCTGTACCATGGTGGACACTTGCGACAGCTGGTGACTTAGATGGGCGATCTGTCGGGATTGCTGGGCAACCACCGTGGTGAGGTCAGCGACAACTGGCAGGGGGACCTCAGCGGGATCCATGGCCCGATCTACTGTCACGATTCGGCAGGCTGGAGGTGGATCCTCTGTGCCAGAGAGGAATTGGCGTGGACCATGTCGGTGGACCGGTTCTAAGTTGCTACTGGTATTCACCAGAGCCCGCCGAAAAGCGGGATGGTCTTGCAGCGGCGGTAGCAACCAGGTCGTATCCACTGGCAACGGCTCAACCTCTTTGACTGCTGAGATAAGCGCGGTACAAGGGAGTAGACAAGAGCAAGGTCAGACGTAGCAGAAGGTCGGGGCAGGCGGCAAGGTTCGTAGTCAATGGTGATAGCAGAAGGTCAGGAACACAGTAGTGGTAAACACAGAGTAGCTTTCTCTAGGCACAAGGCAACAAGATCCGGCAAGGAAGTGCAGGGGAAGTGAGGTATAAGTAGGGAGTGCACAGGTGAAAACTAATCAGGGTGATTGGGCCAGGCACCAATCATTGGTGCACTGGCCCTTTAAATCTCAGAGAGCTGGCGCGCGCGCTCTAGAGAGCGGAGCCGCGCGCGCCAGAGCATGACAGCCGGGGACCGGGACAGGTGAGTGACTTGGAATGCGATTCGCGAGCGGGCGCGACCCGCTGTGCGAATCGCATCCCCGCCGGCAATGTCAGTGCAGCGCTCCCGGTCAGCGGGTCTGACAGGGGCGCTGCAGGGAGAGAAACGCCGCGAGCGCTCCGGGGAGGAGCAGGGACCCGGAGTGCTAGGCGTAACAATAGTGTTCATATAAATCCAAGAAGCAGGTAAAGAAAGGAGTACCGCACTCACCCACTGTCAAAAGCCGTGAACAAGGGAGGTTTATTTCAGATCATAAGATCGAAGTAACAGGTGCAGGACGTGGAGGAGAGAAAAAAGCCACACACAACTAGTTTCGCTTTCTCTGGCTGACTTGGCTATTCTTGTATATAGGAGCAGTATTATAGTAGATATATTCTTGTATATAGGGGGCAGTATTATAGTAGTTATATTCTTGTATATAGGAGCAGTATTATAGTAGTTATATTCTTGTATATAGGAGCAGTATTATAGTAGTTATATTCTTGTATATAGGAGCAGTATTATAGTAGTTATATTCTTGTATATAGGAGCAGTATTATAGTAGTTGTCATGATTCGGCTGGCTGGAGGTGGATCCTCTGTGCCAGAGAGGGATTGGCGTGGACCGTGTTGGTGGACCGGTTCTAAGTTGCTACTGGTATTCACCAGAGCCCGCCGCAAAGCGGGATGGTCTTGCAGCGGCGGTAGCAACCAGGTCGTATCCACCAGCAACGGCTCAACCTCTCTGACTGCTGAAGATAGGCGCGGTACAAGGGAGTAGACAAGAGCAAGGTCGGACGTAGCAGAAGGTCGGGGCAGGCAGCAAGGATCGTAGTCAGGGGCAACGGCAGGAGGTCTGGAACACAGGCTAGGAACACACAAGGAAACGCTTTCACTGGCACAATGGCAACAAGATCCGGCGAGGGAGTGCAGGGGAAGTGAGGTATAAGTAGGGAGTGCACAGGTGAACACACTAATTAAGCCTGCTGCGCCAATCAGTGGCGCAGTGGCCCTTTAAATTGCAGAGACCCGGTGCGCGCCCTAAGGAGCGGGGCCGCGCGCGCCGGGACAAGACCGACGGGGAGCGGGTCAGGTACGGGAGCCGGGATGCGCATCGCGAGCGGGCGCCTCCCGCATCGCGAATTGCATCCCGGCTGAGAGAGATATTGCAGCGCACCCGGTCAGCAGGTCTGACCGGGGCGCTGCAATTGCGAGGATGTTGCGAGCGCTCCGGGGAGGAGCGGGGACCCGGAGCGCTCGGCGTAACAGTACCCCCCCCCCTTGGGTCTCCCCCTCTTCTTGGAGCCTGAGAACCTGAGGATAAGACTTTTGTCTAGGATGTTGTCCTCAGGTTCCCAGGATCTCTCTTCTGGGCCACAGCCTTCCCAATCCACCCCAAAATTTTTTTTTCCTCTGACCGTCTTGGAGGCCAGGATCTCCTTCACGGAGAAGACGTCAGAAGAACCGGAAACAGGAGTGGGAGAAACAAGTTTGGGAGAGAAGCGGTTAATGATGAGTGGTTTAAGGAGAGAGACATGGAAGGCATTGGGAATACGAAGAGAAGGAGGAAGAAGGAGTTTGTAAGAGACAGGATTAATCTGGCACAAGACTTTGAAAGGACCAAGATAGCGTGGTTCCAGTTTGTAACTGGGGACACGAAAGCGGACATATTTAGCGGAGAGCCATACCTTGTCTCCGGGAGCAAAAATGGGGGGAGTTCTTCTTTTCTTATCGGCAAATCTTTTCATCTGGGATGAAGCCTGTAAAAGAGAATCTTGGGTTTCTTTCCATATGGTGGAAAGATCACGAGAAATTTCATCCACAGCGGGCAAACCAGAGGGCAAGGGAGTAGGGAGGGGGGGAAGAGGGTGACGGCCGTACACCACGAAAAATGGGGATTTAGCAGAAGATTCGGAGACTCTGAAGTTGTATGAGAATTCGGCCCATGGTAGAAGATCTGCCCAGTCATCCTGGCGGGAGGAAACAAAATGCCGTAAATAGTCACCCAGGACCTGATTAACTCTTTCTACTTGCCCATTGGATTGAGGATGATAAGCAGAAGATAAATTTAATTTAATCTTGAGCTGTTTACAGAGGGCCCTCCAGAATTTAGACACGAATTGGACGCCTCTATCCGAGACGATATGCGTGGGCAAACCGTGAAGGCGAAAAATGTGTACAAAAAATTGCTTTGCCAACTGAGGCGCTGAAGGAAGACAAGGAAGAGGAATAAAATGTGTCATCTTGGAAAATCAATCAACGACCACCCAAACAACTGTGTTGCCACGGGATGAGGGCAAGTCTGTAATAAAGTCCATACCAATCAGTGACCAAGGCTGTTCAGGAACAGGCAGAGGATGAAGGAGACCAGCAGGCTTCTGGCGAGGAGTCTTATCCCGGGCACAGACAGTACAGGCCCGCACAAAATCAACAACATCCGTCTCCAGAGTCGGCCACCAATAAAAACGAGAGATGAGTTGCAAGGATTTTTTGATGCCCACATGGCCTGCGAGGTGGGAGGAGTGTCCCCATTTGAGAATCCCGAGACGCTGGCGTGGAGAAACGAAGGTCTTCCCTGGAGGAGTTTGCCTGATGGAGGCTGGAGAAGTGGAGATCAGACAGTCAGGAGGAATGATGTGTTGCGGAGAGAGCTCTACTTCAGAGGCATCCGAGGAACGAGAGAGGGCATCGGCCCTAATGTTCTTGTCGGCAGGGCGAAAATTAATTTCAAAGTTAAAACGGGCAAAGAACAACGACCACCTAGCCTGGCGAGGGTTCAGTCGTTGGGCAGACTGGAGATAGGAGAGATTCTTGTAATCGGTGTATATGATAACTGGAAATTTTGATCCCTCCAGCAGATGCCTCCATTCCTCAAGCGCCAATTTAATGGCCAGTAGTTCTCGATCCCCGATGGAGTAGTTTCTCTCCGCCGGAGAGAAGGTCCTAGAAAAAAAACCACAAGTAACAGCATGCCCGGTAGAATTTTTTTGTAGAAGGACAGCTCCAGCTCCCACTGAGGAGGCATCTACCTCCAATAGGAAGGGTTTAGATGGGTCAGGTCTGGAGAGCACGGGAGCAGAAGAAAAGGCAGACTTGAGATGTTTAAATGCGTCTTCCGCTTGGGGAGACCAGGACTTGGGATTGGCATTTTTCTTGGTTAAAGCCACGATAGGAGCCACAATAGTGGAAAAGTGTGGAATGAATTGTCTGTAATAATTGGCGAACCCCAAAAAACGTTGGATAGCACGGAGTCCGGAGGGGCGTGGCCAATCTAATACAGCAGATAGTTTATCTGGGTCCATTTGTAGTCCCTGGCCAGAGACCAAGTATCCTAGGAAAGGAAGAGATTGACATTCAAAGAGACATTTCTCCATTTTGGCATAAAGTTGATTGTCTCGAAGTCTCTGAAGAACCATGCGGACATGCTGGCGGTGTTCTTCTAAGTTGGCAGAAAAAAATCAGAATATCGTCCAGATAAACCACAACACAGGAATATAAGAGATCACGAAAAATGTCATTCACGAAGTCTTGGAAGACGGCAGGGGCGTTGCACAGGCCAAAGGGCATGACCAGATACTCAAAGTGTCCATCTCTGGTGTTAAATGCAGTCTTCCATTCGTCCCCCTCTCTGATGCGGATGAGATTATAAGCACCTCTTAAGTCCAGTTTGGTAAAGATGTGGGCACCTTGTAGGCGATCAAAGAGTTCCGAGATAAGAGGTAGGGGGTAGCGGTTTTTTACCGTGATTTTATTAAGTCCGCGGTAATCAATGCAAGGGCGTAGGGAGCCATCTTTTTTGGACACAAAAAAAAATCCAGCTCCGGCAGGAGAGGAGGATTTGCGGATAAACCCCTTTTTTAAATTTTCCTGGATGTACTCTGACATGGCAAGAGTCTCTGGAGCAGACAGAGGATAGATTCTGCCCCGGGGTGGAGTAGTACCCGGGAGGAGGTCAATAGGACAGTCATAAGGCCTGTGAGGAGGTAAAGTCTCAGCTTGCTTTTTGCAAAATACGTCAGCATAGTCCATATAAGCCTTAGGAAGACCGGGTACAGGGGGAACCACAGGGTCACGGCAGGGAGTACTGGGAACCGGTTTAAGACAGTCCTTGAGACAAGAAGTACCCCAGTTCTTGATTTCTCCTGTGGACCAATCAAGGGTTGGGGAATGGCGTTGAAGCCACGGTAATCCAAGAAGAATTTCAGAAGTGCAGTTGGAGAGGACCAAAAATTCAATTTTTTCATGATGAGGTCCGATGCACATTAGGAGAGGTTCCGTGCGGTAACGCACGGTACAGTCCAATCTTTCATTGTTAACAGAATTGATGTAGAGGGGTCTGGCGAGACTGGTCACCGGGATGTTGAACCTGTTGATGTGAGAGGCCAAAATAAAATTTTGTGCAGATCCGGAATCCAAGAAGGCCATAGTAGAGAAGGAGAAGGTAGAGGAAGATATCCGCACAGGCACAGTAAGGCGTGGAGAAGCAGAGTTGACATCAAGAACTGTCTCATCTTTGTGCGGAGTCAGTGTACGTCTTTCCAGGCGGGGAGGACGGATAGGACAATCCTTCAAGAAGTGTTCGGTACCGGCACAGTACAGGCACAGATTCTCCATGCGGCGTCGTGTCCTCTCTTGAGGTGTCAAGCGAGACCGGTCAACTTGCATAGCCTCCACGGCGGGAGGCACAGGAACGGATTGCAGAGGACCAGAGGAGAGAGGAGCCGGGGAGAAAAAACGCCTCGTGCGAACAAAGTCCATATCCTGGCGGAGCTCCTGACGCCTTTCGGAAAAACGCATGTCAATGCGGGTGGCCAGATGAATAAGTTCATGCAGGTTAGCAGGAATTTCTCGTGCGGCCAGCACATCTTTAATGTTGCTGGATAGGCCTTTTTTAAAGGTCGCGCAGAGGGCCTCATTATTCCAGAATAATTCGGAGGCAAGAGTACGGAATTGGATGGCGTACTCGCCAACAGAAGAATTACCCTGGACCAGGTTCAGCAGGGCAGTCTAAGCAGAAGAGGCTCGGGCAGGTTCCTCAAAGACACTTCGAATCTCCGTGAAGAAGGAGTGTACATAGGCAGTGACAGGGTCATTGCGGTCCCAGAGCGGTGTGGCCCATGACAGAGCTTTCCCAGACAGAAGGCTGACTACGAAAGCCACCTTAGACCTTTCAGTAGGAAACTGGTCCGACATCATCTCCAAGTGCAGGGAACATTGCGAAAGAAAGCCACGGCAAAACTTAGAGTCCCCATCAAATTTATCCGGCAAGGATAATCGTAGGCCGGATCTACTGTCACGGCTGGAGGTGGATCCTCTGTGCCAGAGAGGGATTGGCGTGGACCGTGTTGGTGGACCGGTTCTAAGTTGCTACTGGTATTCACCAGAGCCCACCGCAAAGCGGGATGGTCTTGCAGCGGCGGTAGCAACCAGGTCGTATCCACCAGCAACGGCTCAACCTCTCTGACTGCTGAGATAAGCGCGGTACAAGGGAGTAGACAAGAGCAAGGTCGGACGTAGCAGAAGGTCAGGGCAGGCAGCAAGGATCGTAGTCAGGGGCAACGACAGGAGGTCTGGAACACAGGCTAGGAACACACAAGGAAACGCTTTCACTGGCACAATGGCAACAAGATCCGGCGAGGGAGTGCAGGGGAAGTGAGGTATAAGTAGGGAGTGCACAGGTGAACACACTGATTAGGCCTGCTGCGCCAATCAGTGGCGCAGTGGCCCTTTAAATTGCAGAGACCCGGCGCGCGCGCCCTAAGGAGCGGGGCCGCGCGCGCCGGGACAAGACCGACGGGGAACGGGTCAGGTACGGGAGCCGGGATGCGCATCGCGAGCGGGTGCCTCCCGCATCGCGAATTGCATCCCGGCTGAGAGAGATATTGCAGCGCACCCGGTCAGCAGGTCTGACCGGGGCGCTGCAATTGCGAGGATGTTGCGAGCGCTCCGGGGAGGAGCGGGGACCCGGAGCGCTCGGCGTAACAGTAGTTATATTCTTGAATGTAGGAGCAGTATTATAGTAGTTATATTCTTGTATATAAGAGCAGTATTATAGTAGTTATATTCCTGTATATAGGAGCAGTATTATAGTGGTTATATTCTTGTATATATAGGGGGCAGTATTATAGTAGTTATATTCTTGTATATAGGAGCAGTATTATAGTAGTTATATTCTTGTATATAGGAGCAGTATTATAGTAGTATATTCTTGTATAAAGGAGCAGTATTATAGTAGTTATATTCTTGTATATAGGAGCAGTATTATAGTAGTTATATTCTTGTATATAGGAGCAGTATTATAGTAGTTATATTCTTGTATATAGGAGCAGTATTATAGTAGTATATTCTTGTATATAGGAGCAGTATTATAGTAGTTATATTCTTGTATAGAGGAGCAGTATTATAGTAGATATATTCTTGTATATAGGGGGCAGTATTATAGTAGTTATATTCTTGTATAGAGGAGCAGTATTATAGTAGTTATATTCTTGAGTATAGGAGCAGTATTATAGTAGTTATATTCTTGTATATAGGAGGCAGTATTACAGTAGATATATTCTTGTATATAGGAGCAGTATTATAGTAGCTATATTCTTGTATATAGGAGCAGATTTATAGTAGCTATATTCTTGTATATAGGAGCAGTATTATAGTAGCTATATTCTTGTATATACTGCCCCTATATACAAGAATATAACTACTATAATGCTGCCTCCTATATACAAGAATATAACTACTATAATACTGCTCCTATATACAAGAATATAACTACTATAATACTGCCCCCTATATACAAGAATATAACTACTATAATACTGCTCCTATATACAAGAATATAACTACTATAATACTGCTCCTATATACAAGAATATAACTACTATAATACTGCTCCTATATACAAGAATATAACTACTACAATACTGCCCCTGTCACGATGCCGGCTGGCAGGAGGTGGATCCTCTGTGCCAGAGAGGGATTGGCGTGGACCGTGCTAGTGGACCGGTTCTAAGTCACTACTGGTGTTCACCAGAGCCCGCCGCAAAGCGGGATGGTCTTGCTGCGGCGGTAGTGACCAGGTCGTATCCACTAGCAACGGCTCAACCTCTCTGACTGCTGAAGATAGGCGCGGTACAAGGGAGTAGACAGAAGCAAGGTCGGACGTAGCAGAAGGTCGGGGCAGGCAGCAAGGATCGTAGTCAGGGGCAACGGCAGGAGGTCTGGAACACAGGCTAGGAACACACAAGGAAACGCTTTCACTGGCACAATGGCAACAAGATCCGGCGAGGGAGTGCAGGGGAAGTGAGGTATACATAGGGAGTGCACAGGTGAACACACTAATTAGAACCACTTGCGCCAATCAGCGGCGCAGTGGCCCTTTAAATCGCAGAGACCCGGCGCGCGCGCGCCCTAGGGAGCGGGGCCGCGCGCGCCGGGACAGGACCGACGGAGAGCGAGTCAGGTACGGGAGCCGGGGTGCGCATCGCGAGCGGGCGCCACCCGCATCGCGAATCGCATCCCGGCTGGAGGCGGTATCGCAGCGCACCGGGTCAGTGGATCTGACCGGAGCGCTGCAGTAGCGAGAGTGTAGCGAGCGCTCCGGGGAGGAGCGGGGACCCGGAGCGCTCGGCGTAACAGTACCCCCCCCCTTGGGTCTCCCCCTCTTCTTAGAGCCTGAGAACCTGAGGAGCAGACTTTTGTCTAGGATATTGTCCTCAGGTTCCCAGGATCTCTCTTCAGGACCACAGCCCTCCCAATCGACCAAAAAAAAGGTTTTCCCTCTGACCTTCTTGGAGGCCAGTATCTCCTTTACTGAGAAGATGTCCGAGGAGCCGGAAACAGGAGTGGGAGAAACAAGTTTGGGAGAGAAACGGTTGATGATGAGTGGTTTAAGAAGAGAAACGTGAAAGGCATTAGGAATACGAAGAGAAGGAGGAAGAAGAAGTTTGTAAGAGACAGGATTAATCTGGCACAAAATTTTGAAAGGACCAAGATAGCGTGGTCCCAATTTGTAGCTAGGAACACGGAAGCGGACATATTTAGCGGAGAGCCATACCTTGTCTCCTGGAGAAAAAATGGGGGGAGCTCTTCTTTTCTTATCAGCAAACTTCTTCATGCGTGATGAAGCCTGTAAGAGAGAATTTTGGGTCTCTTTCCATATGGTGGAAAGATCACGAGTTATTTCATCCACAGCGGGCAAACCAGAGGGCAAGGGAGTAGGGAGGGGGGGAAGAGGGTGACGGCCGTACACCACGAAAAATGGGGATTTGGAAGAAGATTCAGAGACTCTGAAGTTATACGAGAATTCGGCCCATGGTAGAAGATCTGCCCAGTCATCCTGGCGGGAGGAAACAAAATGTCGTAAATAATCACCCAGGACCTGGTTAATTCTTTCTACTTGTCCATTGGATTGAGGATGATAAGCAGAAGAAAAGTTTAATTTAATCTTGAGTTGTTTACAGAGAGCCCTCCAGAATTTTGACACGAATTGGACGCCTCTATCCGAGACGATCTGCGTGGGCAAACCGTGAAGACGAAAAATGTGTACAAAAAATTGTTTTGCCAACTGAGGCGCTGAAGGAAGACCAGGAAGAGGGATGAAATGTGCCATCTTGGAGAATCGATCAACGACCACCCAAACAACAGTGTTGCCACGGGATGGGGGTAAGTCTGTAATAAAGTCTATACCAATCAGAGACCAAGGCTGTTCGGGGACAGGCAGAGGATGAAGAAGACCAGCGGGCTTCTGGCGAGGAGTCTTATCCCGGGCACAGACAGTGCAGGCCCGCACAAAATCAACAACATCCGTCTCCAGTGTCGGCCACCAATAGAAACGAGAGATGAGTTGCACCGATTTCTTGATGCCCGCATGGCCTGCGAGATGGGAGGAGTGACCCCATTTGAGGATTCCGAGGCGTTGGCGTGGAGTGACGAAGGTCTTCCCTGGAGGAGTTTGCCTGATGGAGGCTGGAGAAGTGGAGATCAGGCAGTCAGGAGGAATGATGTGTTGCGGAGAGAGCTCTACTTCCGAGGCATCCGAGGAACGAGAGAGAGCATCGGCCCTAATGTTCTTATCGGCAGGCCGAAAGTGAATTTCAAAATTAAATCGGGCAAAGAACAGAGACCACCTGGCCTGGCGAGGGTTCAGCCGTTGGGCAGACTGGAGATAGGAGAGATTCTTGTGATCGGTGTAAATAATAACTGGAAATCTTGATCCCTCCAGCAGATGCCTCCATTCCTCAAGTGCTAATTTAATGGCTAGTAGCTCTCGATCCCCGATGGAGTAGTTCCTCTCCGTCGGAGAGAAGGTCCTAGAAAAAAAACCACAAGTAACAGCATGCCCGGAAGAATTTTTTTGTAGAAGGACAGCTCCAGCTCCTACTGAGGAGGCATCTACCTCCAATAGGAAGGGTTTAGATGGGTCAGGTCTGGAGAGCACGGGAGCAGAAGAAAAGGCAGACTTGAGCTGTTTAAAGGCGTCTTCCGCTTGAGGAGGCCATGACTTAGGATTGGCATTCTTTTTGGTTAAAGCCACGATAGGAGCCACAATGGTGGAAAAATGTGGAATAAATTGTCTGTAATAATTGGCGAACCCCAAAAAAGGTTGGATAGCACGGAGTCCGGAGGGGCGTGGCCAATCTAAGACGGCAGAGAGTTTGTCTGGATCCATTTGTAGTCCCTGGCCAGAGACCAAGTATCCTAGGAAAGGAAGAGATTGACATTCAAACAGACATTTCTCCATCTTGGCATAAAGTTGATTGTCACGAAGTCTCTGAAGAACCATGCGGACATGCTGGCGGTGTTCTTCTAGGTTGGCAGAAAAAATCAGGATATCGTCCAGATACACAACAACACAGGAATATAAGAGATCACGAAAAATTTCATTAACAAAGTCTTGGAAGACGGCAGGGGCGTTGCACAGGCCAAAGGGCATGACCAGATACTCAAAGTGTCCATCTCTGGTGTTAAATGCCGTTTTCCATTCATCCCCCTCTCTGATGCGGATGAGATTATAAGCACCTCTTAAGTCCAGTTTGGTAAAGATGTGGGCACCTTGGAGGCGATCAAAGAGTTCAGAGATAAGAGGTAGAGGGTAGCGGTTCTTTACCGTGATTTTGTTAAGACCGCGGTAGTCAATGCAAGGACGTAGGGAGCCATCTTTTTTGGACACAAAGAAAAATCCGGCTCCGGCAGGAGAGGAGGATTTGCGGATAAAGCCCTTTTTTAAATTTTCCTGGATGTACTCAGACATAGCAAGAGTCTCTGGGGCGGAGAGAGGATAAATTCTGCCCCGGGGTGGAGTAGTGCCCGGGAGGAGGTCAATAGGACAGTCATAAGGCCTGTGAGGAGGTAGAGTCTCAGCTTGTTTTTTGCAAAATACATCCGCAAAGTCCATATAGGCCTTAGGGAGACCGGTTACAGGGGAAACCACAGGGTCACGGCAAGGAGTACTGGGAACCGGTTTAAGGCAGTCCTTGAAACAAGAGGTACCTCAAGAGGTACTCTTGATCTCCCCAGTGGACCAATCCAGGGTTGGGGAATGGTGTTGAAGCCAGGGTAGTCCAAGGAGAATTTCGGAAGTACAATTGGGGAGGACCAAAAACTCAATTTTTTCGTGATGAGGTCCGATGCACATTAGGAGGGGCTCCGTGCGGAAACGTATGGTACAGTCCAATCTTTCATTGTTAACACAATTGATGTAGAGGGGTCTGGCGAGACTGGTCACCGGGATGTTGAACCTGTTGATGAGAGAGGCCAAAATAAAATTTCCTGCAGATCCGGAATCCAAGAAGGCCATAGTAGAGAAGGAGAAGGTAGAGGCAGATATCCGCACAGGCACAGTAAGACGTGGAGAAGCAGAGTTGACATCAAGGACTGTCTCACCTTTGTGCGGAGTCAGCGTACGTCTTTCCAGGCGGGGAGGACGGATAGGACAATCCTTCAGGAAGTGTTCGGTACCGGCACAGTACAGGCAGAGATTCTCCATGCGGCGTCGTGTCCTCTCTTGAGGTGTCAGGCGAGACCGGTCAACTTGCATAGCCTCCACGGCGGGAGGCACAGGAACGGATTGCAGAGGACCAGAGGAGAGAGGAGCCGGGGAGAAAAAACGCCTCGTGCGAACAAAGTCCATATCCTGGCGGAGCTCCTGACGCCTTTCGGAAAAACGCATGTCAATGCGAGTGGCAAGATGGATGAGTTCATGTAGGTTAGCAGGGATTTCTCGTGCGGCCAGAACATCTTTAATGTTGCTGGATAGGCCTTTTTTAAAGGTCGCGCAGAGGGCCTCATTATTCCAGGATAATTCGGAGGCAAGAGTACGGAATTGTACGGCATACTCGCCAACGGAAGAATTACCCTGGACCAGGTTCAACAGGGCAGTCTCAGCAGAAGAGGCTCGGGCAGGTTCCTCAAAGACACTTCGAATTTCCGAGAAGAAGGAGTGTACAGAGGCAGTGACAGGGTCATTGCGGTCCCAGAGCGGTGTGGCCCATGACAGAGCTTTTCCAGACAGAAGGCTGACTACGAAAGCCACCTTAGACCTTTCAGTAGGAAACTGGTCCGACATCATCTCCAAGTGCAGGGAACATTGAGAAAGAAAGCCACGGCAAAATTTAGAGTCCCCATCAAATTTATCCGGCAAGGATAGTCGTAGTCCAGAAGCGGCCACTCGCTGCGGAGGAGGTGCAGGAGCTGGCGGAGGAGATGATTGCTGAAGCTGTGGTAGTAGCTGCTGTAGCATCACGGTCAGTTGAGACAGCTGGTGGCCTTGTTGCGCTATCTGTTGTGACTGCTGGGCGACCACCGTGGTGAGGTCGGCGACAACTGGCAGAGGAACTTCAGCGGGATCCATGGCCGGATCTACTGTCACGATGCCGGCTGGCAGGAGGTGGATCCTCTGTGCCAGAGAGGGATTGGCGTGGACCGTGCTAGTGGACCGGTTCTAAGTCACTACTGGTGTTCACCAGAGCCCGCCGCAAAGCGGGATGGTCTTGCTGCGGCGGTAGTGACCAGGTCGTATCCACTAGCAACGGCTCAACCTCTCTGACTGCTGAAGATAGGCGCGGTACAAGGGAGTAGACAGAAGCAAGGTCGGACGTAGCAGAAGGTCGGGGCAGGCAGCAAGGATCGTAGTCAGGGGCAACGGCAGGAGGTCTGGAACACAGGCAAGGAACACACAAGGAAACGCTTTCACTGGCACAATGGCAACAAGATCCGGCGAGGGAGTGCAGGGGAAGTGAGGTATACATAGGGAGTGCACAGGTGAACACACTAATTAGAACCACTTGCGCCAATCAGCGGCGCAGTGGCCCTTTAAATCGCAGAGACCCGGCGCGCGCGCGCCCTAGGGAGCGGGGCCGCGCGCCGGGACAGGACCGACGGAGAGCGAGTCAGGTACGGGAGCCGGGGTGCGCATCGCGAGCGGGCGCCACCCGCATCGCGAATCGCATCCCGGCTGGAGGCGGTATCGCAGCGCCCCGGGTCAGTGGATCTGACCGGAGCGCTGCAGTAGCGAGAGTGTAGCGAGCGCTCCGGGGAGGAGCGGGGACCCGGAGCGCTCGGCGTAACAGCCCCTATATATACAAGAATATAATTACTATAATACTGCTCCTATATACAGGAATATAACTACTATAATACTGCTCCTATATACAAGAATATAACTACTATAATACTGCTCCTATATACAGGAATATAACTACTATAATACTGCTCCTATATACAAGAATATAACTACTATAATACTGCTCCTATATACAAGAATATAACTACTATAATACTGCTCCTATATACAAGAATATAACTACTATAATACTGCCTCCTATATACAAGAATATAACTACTATAATACTGTCTCCTATATACAAGAATATAACTACTATAATACTGCCTCCTATATACAAGAATATAACTACTACAATACTGCCCCTATATACAAGAATATAACTACTATAATACTGCCCCTATATACAAGAATATAACTACTATAATACTGCTCCTATATACAAGAATATACCTACTACTATACTACTGCTCCTATATACAAGAATATAACCACTATAATACTGCTCCTATATACAAGAATATAACTACTATAATACTGTCTCCTATATACAAGAATATAACTACTATAATACTGCCCCCTATATACAAGAATATATCTATTATAATACTGCCTCCTATATACAAGAATATAACTACTATAATACTGCCTCCTATATACAAGAATATAACTACTATAATACTGCTCCTATATACAAGAATATAACTACTATAATACTGTCTCCTATATACAAGAATATAACTACTATAATACTGCTCCTATATACAAGAATATAACTACTATAATACTGCCCCTATATACAAGAATATAACTACTATAATACTGCCTCCTATATACAAGAATATAACTACTATAATACTGCTCCTATATACAAGAATATAACTACTATAATACTGCTCCTATATACAAGAATATAACTTCTATAAGACTATGATTTTATTGTTTTTTATATTCTATTGTGTAAATTATGAATTGTGTGATTAGTTCCGCCCACCTTAAGTGGGCGTCCATCTTTGTATATTAAGCACCCCTGGTGCCATATCTTGTATGCCAATCTGAGGGAGGAGGAAATACCCTCCGAAACGCGTCATTGGAAGTATAGTAATAAATATAGTGCCTCCTGGCACTTTCTCCTTACACATTTGTGTTTGACTGTCCTGGATTTGCGCCTAGACAAGGTTCCGTTTTTTCTTGCTCCTTTCCTGACTACATGGGAGAAGATCCTATCATGTTGGGCCTTGCAGTTCGGTCCTGCCTCCATGCTAAGTACCCCTAAGGGGTGATATGCCTGTTTTACTATTTATCTGGTGAGCGGCCATTTTATAGAAACGTCGCTTTTCCAGTCCCTCCTGGGACCCTGGTGTCTTGGATAATACACGAGGTGCTGTCCTCTCCCCTCTTTTTTTCTCTTTTCACAGGTCCTATATAGACCTAGACCACCAGGTATACTATTAACTCTCTCTCACTGCCCTAGACCCCCATGTATACTATAAACTCTCTCTAACTACCCTAGACCACCTGGTATACTATTAACCCCTTCTTACTGATCCAGACCACCAGGTATACTATTAACCCCCTCTTATTGACTCAGACCACGTATACTATTAACTTTCTCTCACTACCCTAGACCACCTGATATACTATTAACCCCTTCTTACTGATCCAGACCACCAGGTATACTATTAACCCCCTCTTACTGACTCAGACCACCAGGTATACTATTAACTTTCTCTCACTACCCTAGACCACCTGGTATACTATTAACCCCCCCCCCCCTCTTACTGACCCAGACCACCAGGTATACTATTAACCCCCTCTAACTGCCCTAGATCACCAGGTATACTGTTAACTTTCTCTCACTACCCTAGACCACCAGGTATACTATTCACACCATCTCGCTGACCCAGACCACCAGGTATACAATTAACCACCTCTCACTGCCCTAGACCACCAGGTATACTATTAACCCCCTCTAACTGCTCTAGATTACCAGGTATATTATTAACTCTCTCTCACACAGCTCTAGATCACCAGGTATACTGTTAACTCTCTCACTGCCCTAGACCACCAGGTATACTATTAACTCTCTCCCACTGACATAGACCACCAGGTATACTATTAACCCTCTCTTACTGCTCTAGACCACCAGGTATACTATTAACTCCATCTCACTGTCCTAGACCACCAGGTATACTGTGAACTCCATTTCACTGTCCTAGACCACCAGGTATACTATTAACCCCCTCTCACTCTGTCCTGGACCATTAGGTACATAATTTACACCCGTCCACTGCCTTAGACCACCAGGTATACAATTATTCCCCTCTCTCGATCATACACTGTCCAGGTATTCTATTAACCCTCTTCACTGTCTTTTTACCCCGTCTCACTGCCCTCGAACACCAGGTATATTATTCATCCCCTCTCACTACCCTAGACCACCAGGTATACTATTAACTCTCTCACTGCCCTAGACCACCAGGTATACTATTTACCCCCTCTTATTGTCCTAGACCACCGAGTATACTATTATATTAACCCTCTATAATATTAACCTCCTTTCTCTGTCCTGAACCACAAGGTACACATTTAAACTCCTCCCACTGCCCTAGACTACCTGGTATACTATTAATCTTCTCTTACTTTCCCAGACTACCGGGTATACTAGTAACCCACTCTCACTCTCCTAGAGAACCAGGTATACTTTAAATTACCTCGAAGTTCCCTAGACCACCGGCTATACTAGTAACCCCCTCTTACTTTCCTAGACAACCAAGTATACTTTTCACCCTTTCTCACGATCCAGGAACTCTAGGTAAACTATTAACTCTCTTTTGGTGCCGTAGACCACCAGGTATACTTTTATCCGCCCTCACTGTCTTAGACCACAGGTATTCTTTTAACCCCCCTCACTGTACTAGACAACCAGGTACACTATTAACCCCCTCTCTTTACCCTAGACCACCAGGTATCCTATTAACCCCTCTCACTGCCATAGACCACCGAGTATACTAATAACCCTCTCTCACTGCCCTAGACCACCAGGTATACTATTAACCCCTCACTGCCCTAGACCACCAGGTATTCTATTAATCTCTCTCACTGCTCTAGACCACCAGGTATACTATTAACCCCTCACTGCCCTAGACCACCAGGTATACTATTAATCTCTCTCACTGCTCTAGACCACCAGGTATACTAATAACCCTTTCTCATTGTGCTAGACCACCAGCTACACTATTAACCCCTCTCCCTGCCCTAGACCACCAGGTATACTATTAACCCCCTTACTGCCCTAGACCACCAGGTATACTATTAACCCCCTCACTGCCCTAGACCACCAGGTATACTATTAACCCCCTCACTGCCCTAGACCACCAGGTATACTATTAACCCGCTCACTGCCCTAGACCTCCAGGTATACTAATAACCCTTTCTCATTGTGCTAGACCACCAGCTACACTATTAACCCCTCTCCCTGCCCTAGACCACCAGGTATACTATTAACCCCCTTACTGCCCTAGACCACCAGGTATACTATTAACCCCCTCACTGCCCTAGACCACCAGGTATACTATTAACCCCCTCACTGCCCTAGACCACCAGGTATACTATTAACCCGCTCACTGCCCTAGACCTCCAGGTATACTATTAATCTCTTTCACTGTTCTAGACCACCAGGTATACTAATTAGCCTTTCTCACTGTCCTAGACCACCAGGTATACTATTAACTCTCTCACTGCCCTAGACCACCAGGTATACTATTAACCCGCTCACTGCCCTAGACCTCCAGGTATACTATTAATCTCTCTCACTGCTCTAGACCACCAGGTATACTATTAACTCTCTCACTGCCCTAGACCACCAGGTATACTATTAATCCCCTCTCACTATCCTAGACCACCAGGTATATTATTAACTGCTTTAGTGCCCTAGATTATTTCGATAAGTGTTTTTATTGTTTCACTTACAGCAACAAAGATCTTTAAAAAAAGAGGGAAGCTGAAACACAATGAGGTAATTTATCATTCCCTTTGCAAAATTGACAAACAATGTTTTCCCAAGCTCAGTTTTTGCCCAAATTTTGTTGCGCAACGTGAAAGTTTGTGCCACAATATTTTAGAGATAAGATTGGGCTTCTCATTGGACACCGAATAAGCTATAATGACCAATGAATGGAAGGAGCCTGGACAAGCTGCAGATCCTCTGTGCTGCTGTTTTCCTCTCCATAGTAAGCAGCTTGCCCACTCCCCTTGGTATCTAGTATATAATGTGCCCACGTGTCCTCCTGTATATTGCTCCCCGGGTGTATTGGACCCTGTGTCACGGTGTTTACATTCCCTGGTTCAGACTGTCAGCAGCTCCAGAGTCGTCTGTCAGCACAGAGCGCTTCTTAAACATTAAGGAGGAGGTGAGAAGAAATAACCATTTCACACGTCAGCGCGGCCTCACAGGGGCCACAGGACAGTGCAGGCTTTGTGTGACCTCCTATCACCCCCATCATCTCCATCCATTATCTGGGTACCAGCAGCCCAAGGAAACCTCATAATAGACTAAACTCTATGGTCAGTTCTATCTGGAAAAGCTGGGTGGATGACAGAAGCTCAGAAGCTGCTGGGGCCCAGTGCAGCCCCCTCCCCTCTCCATGTGCATTATATAATTACATTCGGAATGTGACAAATAATACATAAGACCCCATATTTACCTCATAAAAATCACAGACCCCCAAACCAGACCATAGACCAGACCCCCATCTATACAGACTCCAGACAAGACCCCATCTATACAAATTCCAGACCAGACCCCCATCCATACAGGTCCCAGGCCAGACCCCCACCTATACAGACTCCAGACAAGACCCCATCTATACAGACTCCAGACCAGACCCCCATCCATACAGATCCCAGACCTCTATCTATACAGATTCCAGATCAGACCCCCATCTATACAGACTCCAGACCAGACCCCCATCAATACAAATCCCAGACCAGACCTCCATCTATACAGACCCCAGACCAGACCCCATCTATACAGACTCCAGACCCATCTATACAAATCCCAGACCAGACCCCATCTATACAGACCCCAGACCAGACCCCCATATATAAAGACCCCAGACCAGACCCCCATCTATACAGACTCCAGACCAGACCCCCATCTATAAAGACTCCAGACCAGACCCCCATCTATACAGGTTCCAGACCAGACCCCACCTATACAGATCCCAGACCAGACCCCCATCTATACAGACTCCAGACCAGGCCCCCCATCTATACAAATCCCAGACCCTCATCTATACAGACTCCAGACCAGACCCCCATCTATACAGATTTAAGACCAGACCCCCATCTATACAGGTCCAAGACCAGACCCCCCACCTATATAGACCCCAGACCAGACCCCTATCTATACAGACTTCAGACCAGACCCCCATCTATACAAATACCAGACCCCCATCTATACAGACTCCAGACCAGACCTATATCTATACAGACTCCAGACCAGATCCCCATCTATGCAGACTCCAGACCAGACCCCCACCTATACAGACTCCAGAACAGAACCCCATCTATACAGACACCAGACCAGACCCCCATCTATACAGACTTCAGACCAGACCCCCATCCATACAGGTCCCAGACCAGACCCCCACCTATACAGACTTCAGACCAGACCCCCATCCATACAGGTCCCAGACCAGACCCCCACCTATACAGACTCCAGACAAGACCCCCATCTATACAGACTCCAGACCAGACCCCCATCAATACAAATCCCAAACCAGACCTCCATCTATACAGACTCCAGACCAGACCCCATCTATACAGACTCCAGACCTATCTATACAAATACCAGACTAGACCCCATCTATACAGACCCCAGACCAGACCCCCATCTATACAGACTCCAGACCAGACCCCCATCTATACAGACTCCAGACCAGACCCCCCATCTATACAAATCCCAGACCAGACCCTCATCTATACAGACTCCAGACCAGACCCCATCGATACAGATTTAAGACCAGACCCCCATCTATACAGGTCCAAGACCAGACCCCCACCTATACAGACCCCAGACCAGACCCCTATCTATACAGACTCCAGACCAGACCTATATCTATACAGACTCCAGACCAGATCCCCATCTATAGACTCCAGACCAGACCCCCACCTATACAGACTCCAGAACAGACCCCCATCTATACAAATGCCAGACCAGTCCCCCATCTATATAGACCCTTATCTATAAAGATCCCAGACCAGACCCCCATCTATACAGATCCCAGACCAGACCCCCATTTATACAGACCTCAGACCAGACCCCCATTTATACAGATCCCAATCTATACAGACCCCAGACAAGACCCCTATCTATACAGACCCTAGACCAGACCCCCATCTATACAGGTCCCAGACCAGACCCCCATCTATACAGACCCCAGACCAGACCCCATTCTATACAGATCCCAGACCCCCATTAATACAGATCCCAAACTATACAGACCCTAGACCAGACCCCCATCTATACAGGTCCCAGACCAGACCCCCATCTATACAGACCCCAGACCAGACCCCATTCTATACAGATCCCAGACCCCCATTAATACAGATCCCAAACTATACAGACCCTAGACCAGACCCCTATCTATACAGACCGCAGACCAGACCCCCATCTATACAGATTCCAGACCAGACCCCCATTCATACAGATCCCAGACCAGACCCCCATCTATACAGATCCCAGACCAGACCCCCATCTATAAAGATCCCAGATCAGACCACCATCTATGCAGACCCCAGAACATACCCCTATATATACAGACTCCAGACCAGACCCCCATCTATACAGGTCCCAGACCAGACCCCCACCTATACAGACCACACCCCCATCTATACAGATCCCAGATCAGATCCCCATCTATACAGACTCCAGACCAGACCCCCATTTATACAGGTCCCAGACCCCCACCTATACAGACCACAGACCAGACCCCCATCTATACAGGTCCCAGACCAGACCCCCACCTATACAGACCACAGACCAGACCCCCATCTATACAGATCCCAGATCAGATCCCCATCTATACAGACCCCAGACCAGACCCCTATCTATACAAATACCAGACCCCCATCTATACAGACTCCAGACCAGACCTATATCTATACAGACTCCAGACCAGATCCCCATCTATAGACTCCAGACCAGACCCCCACCTATACAGACTCCAGAACAGACCCCCATCTATACAAATGCCAGACCAGTCCCCCATCTATATAGACCCTTATCTATACAGATCCCAGACCAGACCCCCATCTATACAGATCCCAGACCAGACCCCCATTTATACAGATCCCAATCTATACAGACCCCAGACAAGACCCCTATCTATACAGACCCTAGACCAGACCCCCATCTATACAGGTCCCAGACCAGACCCCCATCTATACAGACCCCAGACCAGACCCCATTCTATACAGATCCCAGACCAGACCCCCATTCATACAGATCCCAGACCAGACCCCCATCTATACAGATCCCAGACCAGACCCCCATCTATAAAGATCCCAGATCAGACCACCATCTATGCAGACCCCAGAACATACCCCTATATATACAGACTCCAGACCAGACCCCCATCTATACAGGTCCCAGACCAGACCCCCACCTATACAGACCACACCCCCATCTATACAGATCCCAGATCAGATCCCCATCTATACAGACTCCAGACCAGACCCCCATTTATACAGGTCCCAGACCAGACCCCCACCTATACAGACCACACCCCCATCTATACAGATCCCAGATCAGATCCCCATCTATACAGACTCCAGACCAGACCCCCATTTATACAGGTCCCAGACCAGACCCCCACCCATACAGACCACAGACCAGACCCCCATCTATACAGATCCCAGATCAGATCCCCATCTATACAGACCCCAGACCAGACCCCTATCTATACAGACCTCTTACAGCTGAATAGTGGGTACAACTCTGGAGTATAATATATGATATAGTATAAGCAAAGGATCAGGTTTCTCAGTAGCGCAGAGTATTTCTAATGAAAATCTTTCTATTCCTGAAATATCACACGTAGAATAGAATATGTTGTATATTACAGGTCACATGAGGAGATGTATTTTGCATTTACCTCTCCTGAACCCAGGAAATCATTCACAAGTTGCTCAATGAGTCCCCATTGGTGATACAAAACATGTGGAATCTGTACTTAACCCATTGTTTACATTCAGTGCTTGAAAACATTTACTGACATACTCACCCTATTCCGGCTCCCTCACAGTCACCAGCATCTTCTCCTTCTAGGACGCAGGCTGCTTCTTACCTGCAGCCGCTCATTATGTATCATGAGTCCCAAATGAACAGAAGCTCCCGACCTCTTGTGGCCACAAGTAAGAATCTGCACAGGTCCCTAAAGACCAGCCCTTATCCCATCTCACATTTTTGGGGCCCCATATTGTACCAGTGATCAGAAATGTATTAATGCAGGAAATTACGTATAGAGTCATAAATCTACCACACTAAGGAGACCAACAAGATAAAGTAATGACCCAGATGCATATCATTTCTGCACATGAGGGACCCCCTTGAGCCTTTGGGTCCCATAGCAGTGGCAGGTATCCAAAAAACTGCTCCCATCTTACTCTGTTAAGCTGAGGGTTGGGTGAAATGGGTTGTCCAACAACCATTGTGAGTCGCTGTATTGAGGGCCTCTTGTTCAAAACCCTCATCTCTGAAGGACCCTTACTCGACCTGTGTAATACTGAGCTCTCCGTGGTGGCACTGCAGATAAATTGAACACTTCCTGCCTGATTTCCCCATGGATTATAACTGATCGATGGGGATCCAAGATGAAGTCCTGGAATTCAAATTGTCCCCAATGGATAATAGTTATCATACACGGTGGAGAACCCCTTTAATAACTGACCCCCTCTTCTGTGAGTATCTTCATGAAATCAAGAACTCTGGTTTACCCCAAAGGGGGAGCCGATAATATGAATCGTGAAGTGGGCCATATCCTCCCCCCAGATCGTAGTCCCAACATGACAGGTCACGGAGTCCATTAGGGTCAGGGAAGGGTTACTGGTAATGGGATCATATAGAATCTCCATCTTTTGTGCTACAGTGAAGTTTCCATTGCAGCTGGCGTCAGATCATAATCTGTCATCTGAATCTAATACTTTCAGCCTGTGCCAAGTCATATTGGGGGCACCTGCCCGAGAAATACCAGCAACATCCATCAGTGCAGCATGGCACAGGAGCTTCATTTGTTGACCCGGTAACCGGCCGCCGGTTGCTACAGGGAGGAATGGCCACATGAAGCTGTCAGTCATGGTGCCGACTGTTCCACCAAGTGTCCAGTGTGGGAGGGGGCATCGTCCTGGTGACCACACAGCAGGGGTCTGAGGCCGGAGGGGGGCATCGTCCCATTGACCACACAGCAGTGGTGGGGGCCGGGGGGCTTTAAGGTACTGATCAGGTCGATTTGCAGATCAGCACAATTCGCCCCTTGATCCCCAGGAATTTACACCCACCTCGGTGAGTCAGTGATCAGGGGCCATGGAGGAGAAATTCATGGAATCCTGCGGATTAATCAGCAGGTGGGCGCTATAAATACGAGCGGTAAAAATATTCTCTTCCATCATCTATGTTATAGGGTCAGGGAAGGAGAAGGACCTTACATCCCACCGTGCTGAGATACGTTTTCTCCATTTCTCACCATTTTCAGGACGCTTGCTGTCATTGAATGGGAACATTTGCGATAACCCATTGCGGCCCAGTCTAAGGATTTGTGAATACTATGTCTGGTATAGAGCTAAACACATTCCCAGCACACAGAGGGTTAACATGAAGGACTTGGGGCCGGCAGGGAAGTCTGTGGCTCATGTATAGTGTTCTTCTTATATGTGGTAGAGACCCCGATACAATTGATAAACCTGCACCCCCTGTGGTTTATCCCAGAAGTCTCCCTCTAGTCCTGAACGTTTATAAGAAAGTTACTAAAGCGCCATCATCCGGTCATCAGTGCTGGTCCTCTCCTCAGGACCTGGCACCACTGCCAGTCCATGCACAGAATCTCATGGAGTTATCTATAGAGGGGGCGCTCTCTCCTCAACAGATGGACTTGGCAGAAGATGATGAGGTCTAGAGGGTATGAAGAGGAGGACAGAGCTGCGTTTAGTTCAGATCTCCTTTATGTCCCATCTTATACAGTAACTTGTACAACGGCCAAGATGGCTGCGATCAATGTGAGGAGGCGCCATCTCTGGAGGAAGGAAACTGGTATGAGAGCCGCCACTGGGTATTCTGTGCCAGAGCTAAACTCTCCAACCAAACAGCAAAGAGAACTAAAGACAAGACTGAGATAGTGCTGCCACTGACACTTGGGGTGCAGGATGATAACACTTGGGGTACAGGATGACACTTGGGGTACAGGATAATAACACTTGGGGTGCAGGATGATAACACTTGGGGTACAGGATGACACTTGGGGTACAGGATGATAACACTTGGGGTACAGGATGATAACACTTGGGGTACAGGATGATAACACTTGGGGTACAGGATGATAACACTTGGGGTACAGGATGACACTTGGGGTACAGGATAATAACACTTGGGGTGCAGGATGATAACACTTGGGGTACAGGATGACACTTGGGGTACAGGATGATAACACTTGGGGTACAGGATGATAACACTTGGGGTACAGGATGATAACACTTGGGGTACAGGATGATAACACTTGGGGTACATGATGATGACACTTGGGGTACAGGATGATAACACTTGGGGTACAGGATGATAACACTTGGGGTACAGGATGATAACACTTGGGATACAGGATAATAACACTTGGGGTACAGGATGATATAACACTTGGGGTACAGGATGATAACACTTGGGGTACAGGATGATAACACTTGGAGTACAGAATAATAACACTTGGGTACAGGATGATAACACTTGGGGTACAGGATAAAAACACTTGGGGTACAGGATGATAACACTTGGGGTACAGGATGATAACACTTGGGGTACAGGATGATAACACTTGGGGTACAGGATGACACTTGGGGTACAGGATGATAACACTTGGGGTACAGGATGATAACACTTGGGGTACAGGATGACACTTGGGGTACAGGATGATAACACTTGGGGTACAGGATGACACTTTGGGTACAGGATGATAACACTTGGGGTACAGGATGATAACACTTGGGGTACAGGATGATAACACTTGGGGTACAGGATGATGACACTTGGGGTACAGGATGATAACACTTGGGGTACAGGATGATAACACTTGGGGTACAGGATAATAACACTTGGGGTACAGGATGATAACACTTGGGGTACAGGATGATAACACTTGGAGTACAGAATAATAACACTTGGGTACAGGATGATAACACTTGGGGTACAGGATAAAAACACTTGGGGTACAGGATGATAACACTTGGGGTACAGGATGATAACACTTGGGGTACAGGATGATAACACTTGGGGTACAGGATGATAACACTTGGGGTACAAGGTGATGACACTTGGGGTACAGGATGATAACACTTGAGGTATAGGATAATAACACTTGGGGTACAGGATGATAACACTTGGGGTACAGGATGATAACACTTGGGGTACAGGATGATAACACTTGAGGTATAGGATAATAACACTTGGGGTACAGGATGATGACACTTGGGGTGCAGGATGATAACACTTGGGGTACAGGATGATAACACTTGGGGTACAGGATAATAACACTTGGGGTATGGGATGATAATACTTGGGGTACAGGGTGATTACACTTGGGGTACATGATGATAACACTTGGAGTACAGGATGATAACACTTGGGGTACAGGATGATAACACTCAGGGTACAGGATAATAACACTTGGGGTACAGGATGATGACACTTGGGGTACAGGATGATAACACTTGAGGTATAGGATAATAACACTTGGGGTACAGGATGATATCACTTGGGGTACAGGATGATAACACTCAGGGTACAGGATAATAACACTTGGGGTATGGGATGATAATACTTGGGGTACAGGGTGATTACACTTGGGGTACAGGGTGATAACTCTTGGGGTACAGGATGATAACACTTGCAGTACAGGATGATAACATTAGGGGTACATGATAATAACTTAGGGTACAGGATGATAACACTTGGGGTACAGGATGATGACACTTGGGATACAGGATGATAACACTTGGGGTACAGGATGATAACACTTGGGGTACAGGATGATAACACTTGGGATACAGGATGATAACACTTGGGGTACAGGATGATAACACTTGGGGTACAGGATGATAACACTTGGGATACAGGATAATAACACTTGGGGTACAGGATGATAACATTTGGGGTACAGGATAATAACACTTGGGGTACAGGATGATAACACTTGGGGTACAGGATAATAACACTTGGGGTACAGGATGATAACACTTGGGGTACAGGATAATAACACTTGGGGTACAGGATGATAATACTCGGGGTACAGGATGATAACACTCAGGGTACAGGATAATAACACTTGGGGTACGGGATGATAATACTGGGGGTACAGGATGATAACACTCAGGGTACAAGATGATAACACTTGGGGTACAGGATGATAACACTTGGGGTACAGGATAATAACACTTGGGGTACAGGATAGTGACACTTGGGGTACAGGATGATAACACTTGGGGTACAGGATGATAACACTCGGGGTACAGGATGATGACACTTGGGGTACAGGCTAATAACACTCGGGGTACAGGATAATAACACTTGGGGTACAGGATGATAACACTTGGGGTACAGGATGATAACACTTGGGGTACAGGATAATAACACTTGGGGTACAGGATAATAACACTTGGGGTACAGGATGATAACACTTGGAGTACAGGATGATAACACTTTGGGTACAGGATGATAACACTTGGGGTACAGGATAATAACACTTGGGGTACAGGACGATAACACTTGGGGTATACCGTGTGATACCGTCAATACGTTGAGTACTGTATGGTGGTATTATTTATTATATGAGTACTGTATTGTGGTATTATTTATTATATGAGTACTGTATGGTGGTATTATTTATTATATTATATGAGTACTGTATGGTGGTATTATTTATTATATTATATGAGTACTGTATGGTGGTATTATTTATTATATTATATGAGTACTGTATGGTGGTATTATTTATTATATTATATGAGTATGGTGGTATTATTTATTTTATGAGTACTGTATGGTGGTATTATTTATTATATGAGAACTGTATGGTGGTATTATTTATTATATTATATGAGTACTGTATGGTGGTATTATTTATTATATTATATGAGTACTGTATGGTGGTATTATTTATTATATGAGCACTGTATGGTGGCATTATTTATTATATGAGTACTGTATGGTGGTATTATTTATTATATTATATGAGTACTGTATGGTGGTATTATTTATTATATTATATGAGTATGGGGTACAGGATGATAACACTTGGGGTACAGGATGATAACACTTGGGGTACAGGATGATAACACTTGGGGTACAGGATAAAAACACTTGGGGTACAGGATGATAACACTTGGGGTACAGGACGATAACACTTGGGGTATACCGTGTGATACCGTCAATACGTTGAGTACTGTATGGTGGTATTATATGAGTACTGTATGGTGGTATTATTTATTATAAGAGCACTGTATGGTGGTATTATATGAGTACTGTATGGTGGTATTATTTATTATATGAGCACTGTATTGTGGTATTATTTATTATATGAGTACTGTATGGTGGTATTATTTATTATATTATATGAGTACTGTATGGTGGTATTATTTATTATATTATATGAGTACTGTATGGTGGTATTATTTATTATATTATATGAGTATGGTGGTATTATTTATTTTATGAGTACTGTATGGTGGTATTATTTATTATATTATATGAGTACTGTATGGTGGTATTATTTATTATGAGAACTGTATGGTGGCATTATTTATTATATGAGTACTGTATGGTGGTATTATTTATTATATTATATGAGTACTGTATGGTGGTATTATTTATTATATTATATGAGTACTGTATGGTGGTATTATTTATTATATTATATGAGTATGGTGGTATTATTTATTATATGAGTACTGTATGGTGGTATTATTTATTATATTATATGAGTACTGTATGGTGGTATTATTTATTATATGAGAACTGTATGGTGGCATTATTTATTATATGAGCACTGTATGGTGGTATTATTTATTATATTATATGAGTACTGTATGGTGGTATTATTTATTATATGAGAACTGTATGGTGGCATTATTTATTATATGAGCACTGTATGGTGGTATTATTTATTATATGAGTACTGTATGGTGGTATTATTTATTATATTATATGAGTACTGTATGGTGGTATTATTTATTATATGAGAACTGTATGGTGGCATTATTTATTATATGAGCACTGTATGGTGGTATTATTTATTATATGAGTACTGTATGGTGGCATTATTTATTATATTATATGAGTACTGTATGGTGGTATTATTTATTATATGAGAACTGTATGGTGGCATTATTTCTTATATGAGCACTGTATGGTGGTATTATTTATTATATTTTATGAGTATGGTGGTATTATTTATTATATGAGTACTGTATGGTGGTATTATTTATTATATTATATGAGTACTGTATGGTGGTATTATTTATTATATGAGAACTGTATGGTGGCATTATTTATTATATGAGCACTGTATGGTGGTATTATTTATTATATTATGAGTACTGTATGGTGGTATTATTTATTATATTATATGAGTACTGTATGGTGGTATTATTTATTATATGAGTACTGTATGGTGTTATTATTTATTATATGAGCACTGTATTGTGGTATTATTTATTATATGAGTACTGTATGGTGGTATTATTTATTATATGAGCACTGTATTGTGGTATTATTTATTATATGAGTACTGTATGGTGGTATTATTTATTATATTATATGAGTACTGTATGGTGGTATTATTTATTAAATGAGTACTGTATGGTGGTATTATTTATTATATTATATGAGTATGGTGGTATTATTTATTATATGAGTACTGTATGGTGGTATTATTTATTATATTATATGAGTACTGTATGGTGGTATTATTTATTATATGAGAACTGTATGGTGGCATTATTTATTATATGAGCACTGTATGGTGGTATTATTTATTATATTATATGAGTACTGTATGGTGGTATTATTTATTATATGAGAACTGTATGGTGGCATTATTTATTATATGAGCACTGTATGGTGGTATTATTTATTATATTATATGAGTATGGTGGCATTATTTATTATATTATATGAGTACTGTATGGTGGTATTATTTATTATATTATATGAGTACTGTATGGTGGTATTATTTATTATATTATATGAGTACTGTATGGTGGTATTATTTATTATATTATATGAGTACTGTGTGGTGGTATTATTTATTATATGAGTATGGTGGTATTATTTATTATAAGAGTACTGTATGGTGGTATTATTTATTATATTATATGAGTACTGTATGGTGGTATTATTTATTATATGAGAACTGTATGGTGGCATTATTTATTATATGAGCACTGTATGGTGGTATTATTTATTATATTATATGAGTACTGTATGGTGGTATTATTTATTATATGAGAACTGTATTGTGGCATTATTTATTATATGAGCACTGTATGGTGGTATTATTTATTATATTATATGAGTACTGTATGGTGGTATTATTTATTATATGAGAACTGTATGGTGGCATTATTTATTATATGAGCACTGTATGGTGGTATTATTTATTATATGAGTACTGTATGGTGGTATTATTTATTATATTATATGAGTACTGTATGGTGGTATTATTTATTATATGAGAACTGTATGGTGGCATTATTTCTTATATGAGCACTGTGTGGTGGTATTATTTATTATATTATATGAGTATGGTGGTATTATTTATTATATGAGTACTGTATGGTGGTATTATTTATTATATTATATGAGTACTGTATGGTGGCATTATTTATTATATGAGCACTGTATGGTGGTATTATTTATTATATTATATGAGTACTGTATGGTGGTATTATTTATTATATGAGAACTGTATTGTGGCATTATTTATTATATGAGCACTGTATGGTGGTATTATTTATTATATTATATGAGTACTGTATGGTGGTATTATTTATTATATGAGAACTGTATGGTGGCATTATTTATTATATGAGCACTGTATGGTGGTATTATTTATTATATGAGTACTGTATGGTGGTATTATTTATTATATTATATGAGTACTGTATGGTGGTATTATTTATTATATGAGAACTGTATGGTGGCATTATTTATTATATGAGCACTGTATGGTGGTATTATTTATTATATGAGTACTGTATGGTGGTATTATTTATTATATTATATGAGTACTGTATGGTGGTATTATTTATTATATGAGAACTGTATGGTGGCATTATTTCTTATATGAGCACTGTATGGTGGTATTATTTATTATATTATATGAGTATGGTGGTATTATTTATTATATGAGTACTGTATGGTGGTATTATTTATTATATTATATGAGTACTGTATGGTGGTATTACTTATTATATGAGAACTGTATGGTGGCATTATTTCTTATATGAGCACTGTATGGTGGTATTATTTATTATATTATATGAGTATGGTGGTATTATTTATTATATGAGTACTGTATGGTGGTATTATTTATTATATTATATGAGTACTGTATGGTGGTATTATTTATTATATGAGAACTGTATGGTGGCATTATTTATTATATGAGCACTGTATGGTGGTATTATTTATTATATTATGAGTACTGTATGGTGGTATTATTTATTATATTATATGAGTACTGTATGGTGGTATTATTTATTATATGAGTACTGTATGGTGGTATTATTTATTATATGAGTACTGTATTGTGGTATTATTTATTATATGAGTACTGTATGGTGGTATTATTTATTATATTATATGAGTACTGTATGGTGGTATTATTTATTATATGAGTACTGTATGGTGGTATTATTTATTATATTATATGAGTATGGTGGTATTATTTATTATATGAGTACTGTATGGTGGTATTATTTATTATATTATATGAGTACTGTATGGTGGTATTATTTATTATATGAGAACTGTATGGTGGCATTATTTATTATATGAGCACTGTATGGTGGTATTATTTATTATATTATATGAGTACTGTATGGTGGTATTATTTATTATATGAGCACTGTATGGTGGTATTATTTATTATATTATATGAGTACTGTATGGTGGTATTATTTATTATATGAGAACTGTATGGTGGCATTATTCATTATATGAGCACTGTATGGTGGTATTATTTATTATATTATATGAGTATGGTGGCATTATTTATTATATTATATGAGTACTGTATGGTGGTATTATTTATTATATTATATGAGTACTGTATGGTGGTATTATTTATTATATTATATGAGTACTGTATGGTGGTAGTATTTATTATATTGTTATATAATTGTTATGCGAGCACTGTACGATGGGGCAACAAGTAATGGGTCCACCACTCCGGCCCTCTCTGGATAGTCCTGGTGGCTCAGAGCACAGTGTGTGATCCCGGGTAGGTTATTGAGTCCAGATGATTGGCTCCGATATGACGCCTCCGCTGCACTGACCTGACGTGTTCACCAATCCCATTACCATAAGTAAATGCTTTCAGACGGGCATTGGGTTGCAAGTAATTTCTACTAATCAGAAGGGTGAGAAGGGCCCGGGGCCTCCAGCCATGAACAATCACATTTATATATGCAAATTCTCCTCGCTGAAACATTATCCAGTAATTGCTGCAACTCCGGGGTCCGGCTGCCTCCACCAATTCTGCCTGATACCAGGTGACAAGAGCGAGAAGAAGGGGTCAGCGTGTGTATATCCCATCTACATATAATGGGGCTGATTACAGGAAACAATATACAGGGGCGGAAACATTCCAGAACTTTCCACAATAAAAACCTCCACAACACGTAATAAAAGAGGAAATAAAAATAATTATATGAGGTTATGGTAATGGGTGTAAAGAAGATGCCAGAAAATGTGCCAAGAAATAACTCATCTCTACAAATAATCTGTTCATCCATCTCAAAACCATCTATCTATCTTATCTCATATCTATCTCATATCTATCTATCTTATCTCATATCATCCATCCATCTCAAAACCATCTATCTATCTATCTCATATTTATGTATCTCATATCTATCTATCTATCTCATATCTATCTATCTATCTATCTCATATCTATGTATCTCATATCTATCTATCTCATATCTATCTATCTCATATCTATCTCATATCTATCTATCTATCTCATATCTATGTATCTCATATCTATCTATCTATCTCTCATATCTATGTATCTCATATCTATCTATCTATCTATCTATCTCATATCTATGTATCTCATATCTATCTCATATCTATCTATCTTATCTCATATCATCCATCCTTCTCAAAACCATCTATCTATCTATCTATCTCATATCTATCTATCTCATATCTATCTGTCTATCATACATCCCATATCTATCTATCTATCTATCTATCTATCTATCTCATATCTGTCTATCTATCTCATATCTATCTTATCTCATATCATCCATCCATCTCAAAATCATCTATCTATCTATCTATC